>NC_081410.1:84955213-85258815 GCF_030272615.1 Cryptomeria japonica | reverse complement strand
CTAGCTTATAACACCAGAACCGCTTGGACCTATTTCCTATTGGTGAATCTTGTGGACCATTGTAGATTGCAGAGCTTAATTTCATTTTTTCCAACACTCCTTGGCATGTGGATAACCTTCTTGTGGATTCACACTTCATTCTATGGATTTTTCAGAGGGATCTCTTTGGCGAAGGCTAGCCTGCTTGTTTTACACATTACATCTTCTTCATCGGTTATTGTTCCATCTTGGGCCAACACAGATCATCCTTGATCATGTAAATCAATATAATTAAGAATGTAAAAGTTATTTATGATAATTGAGAAGAATAATCATAAGGTTAGGAGGTCCGAAGTTGGATCGCCTTCTAGCTTGAGCCTGTATATTGTATTTGAGCATGTATGTTATCAGGATAGTGTGCCAAAAATTGTAAGCCACATGTTTTTGATAGTTTGTAATTGATTTTCATGATAATAATAAATCCTAATATGCAATTCCTCCATTACATTGTGTCACTTTTGTTGTGTTAACTCTTGTTACACGGTCCAGAGTGTTCTCTTTGAGTACTTTCCTGCTGTGACTGCACCAAGTGGTATCAGAGAAAGTTTTTATTCTAGAGATTGTGGAGTCCTGCACGATTTTTTTGTAGGGTGGCAGATTGAGGATTTTTCCTACATCTATAGAGGAATGACGTGAAGATGGTGCAAATAGGAAATTTTAGAAGTGGTGGAGCATGTGGAAATGCAAACCTTGTTGTGATGGAAATGTTGAGAGGAATTGCAACCCAATTGGAAGTTGTTGAAATGGCCTAGAGAAGAGTTTGACATGTTGAAGATGTGAGTGATGATGAGGAAGAAGAAGTAGCTGGAGAACAAGGAGAAAATCCATCAGCGAATGATCTAGATGAAGAAAGGTTTCTAAGAGCATTGTCTAGAGCAAATACTAGACCATATTTTACCCCACCAGATTACGATGGTAAGTTGGATTTGGACGAATTGCTAGATTGGATCATAGATATGGAAAAGTATTTTGATTTTGAAGGCACCGTTGAAGATAGGAAGGTAAGATATGCTTGCACTAAGTTGAAAGGTCATGCATCTTTTTGGTGGTAACATTTGCAGGTAGATAGACAAAGGAGAGGAAAATAGACTATCAAATCTTGGGAACAGATGGTTAGAAAGTTGACATTAAAGCTTATTCCTGTTGATTATCAAGGGAATCTGTTCTAGAAGTTGTAGAACCTAAAGCAGAAGGAGTATACTGAAGCATTCTACAAGTTGAATATCAAATCTGGACATACTGATGATGTGATTGAACAAGTTTCTAGGTATTTCAATGGGTTGCAGATGTCTATACAAGATGAACTCAGTCTAATTAAGTTGCAGAGTGTTGAGGAAGCTTATCAATATACCCTAAAAGCATAAGAGAAGTTGAACAAAATACATGAGTAGAAGAAAGGAGGTTCAGATGGAAGGTTTTCCAAAGGAAGATTTAAATGAGGAAGAAGCTATTCCAGAGGAAGAGGACCTTATGTAGATTAGGACAAAGACAAGGAAGTTAGAAAAGATGGTGGTTCATACCAGAAGGATGATAGAAATTTTTATCGGAGAATAGAGCCCGATGGATACCAAAATGAGGGTTGTGGGAAAGAAGACAAAAGACAAGATAAAAGAGTGTTTAGAGGAACTTTTTTTAAGTGTGGAGGAGAAGGACATCATGCTTTTGAATGTAGGAAGGCAGAGAGCAGTGGGAGAGAAACATTGGTAGAAGAAGAGCGTATTAGATCAACTAATAAACTAGAAGATGGAGAATTAATGGTGATGAGGAGAGCTTTGTGTCATATCGGAGATGATGAGGAGCCCTTGCAGAGGAGGAATTTGTTCAAGACCAGATGTAAGGTTTCCAATAAGTGCTAGAAAGTCATTATTGATAGTGGTAGTTCAGATAATCTTGTTTCAGAGAAGATAGTGAATAAGCTATATTTGGAAAGGTTGAAGCACCATAAGCCTTATCAGATAGAATGGATTCAGGATGATCATAATATACTAGTAAGTGAACAATGTTTGGTGGAATTGAAGATTGGATCGTATCATGATGAAGTTTTGTGTGATATTATGCCTATGGGTATATGTCATATCTTGTTGGGTAGACCTTGGCAGTATGATAGACACACAATACATGATGGGAGGAAGAACATATACATCATTGTTGCAAATGGGATGAAGAAGACCTTGTTACCCTTGGAGGAGCCTAAAAAAAACTTAAGTTTGTACGAGTGTTAGAATTTGTTTGATAGATGGAAAGAAATTATTGGATCGGATGAGACATGAGAAAATGTGTTTTGCCTTAATTCCTAAGAAGATTGACAATCTAGAGCATGAAGGAGAACAACCAAAAGAAATAAAGGAGTCGCTGACAGAATATGGAGACATCATTTCAAATAATGTACCTGATGGATTACCACTTATGAGGAGTATTAGTCATTGCATGGACTTGATTCCCAAACTTAGTTTGCCTAATAAAGTAGCACACTAGATGACACTGACAGAAAATGAGGAGCTGAATCAAAAGTGTAGGATTTGTTGAGGAAAGGTTTGATCAAGGAAAGATTGAGTCCTTGTATAGTGCCAGAAGTGTTAGTACCTAAGAAGGATGTACAATGGAGAATGTGCATTGATTCTAGAGTAATAAACAAGTTCATAGTGAAGTATAGATTTCCCTTGCTTAGGATGGATGACATAATGGATTGTTTGAATGGAACTAGATACTACACAAAGATAGAATTGAAGAGTGGATACCATCATATCAGAATCAGAGAAGGAGATGAGTGGAAGACATCATTCAAGATAAATGAAGGACTATATGAATGGTTGGTGATGCCTTTTTGGATTGACTAATGCATCGAGTACTTTCATGAGGTTGATGAATGAGGTACTAAACAAATTCTTGGGTAAGTTTGTTATTGTGTATTTGGATGACATTTTGATTTTCAATAGGAGCAAGGAGGAACATATGTTTCATTTGATACAAGTTTTGTAGAGGTTGAGAGAGGAGAAGTTGTTGATGATAACTCAATGATGAATGATTAGTACCAAACCGATACTGAGAGGGGGGGGTGAATCAGTATAGGCAAAATACTATCCAAAACTGGTTTATCAGCAAATAGTCCAAGTGACTAGCAAGCAATGACACTGGTTGAAAAAAAGTGCAACCGGTTAGACCCAGAACAACTAAAACAATCATAAACCGATTACTCACTAAGCTTTCCTCTTAGCTCAATACTATAGTACCATTACACCCTCATGCATGAATAGGTAAACTATCATCTGATCTTCACAATAGTTAGTTCAATATGTTTTATAGATAGGCATAACACATAGAACCATCATATTCTCAATAGGAAATAACAAAGCATCACAAGATAAAAGTATCACACATGACATGCATATTTTTCACGTGGAAACCCAACTAGGAAAAACCACGATGGGGATGAATACCCACAAGCTACTTTTTGAACTCTTTAGAAGTCTGCTATGTTAGGAGCCTTGTCCAATTAAAGACATTACAAATAGGTTCTGCTACGAACAGATCCTATTAGGGATCACCCGGTTAAGGGATGGCTATATACCCAGTTAAGGGTTAAACTCGGTTAGGGTTACCTTGTTAGAGGATTTAAAGAACTCAATAGCTAAAGGATCTCCAAAGCTCTATATCTTCTCAGAACTCAATAACTTTGAGTTACCCTATTAAGGGATTTGTATCAAGTCGGTTAAGGCTACCCTGTTAAGGGATTTCACAGCTATTGAAGTGGTTAAAGATCAACAAGAATTACAATGATCTGGTAACAACACTCAATGCTAATGCAGATCCATTTTGGCTCCTCTTCTCCTTCTGCACATTCACTTTGCAAGTATCTCTTCTCTCCTTTGGTCTAGCAAGAATCATGTATCACTTCCCTTGGATACACACACAACTTTTACCAACAATCTCATAAAGAAACACACCATCGACCTTATAGGACACAGATAGGTCGGTAGCAAAAACCCTAAACCCTAAACTTGTTAGGTTAAGCAATTCAAGCGGTTCAATCCTAACCGTTGAATCATACGCCATTAAATGAAACAATCTTGAATTGATTTCAAGAAATTCTCCATCATCCATTATCCACCGATTTCATGGCGGCTGATAACCCATCATGCGCTATCATCATTTGACAAACTTTGCACATTCCCAAGATAGATAGGAATAGTCTTCTTCATGCAAGATCCTTCATGCGCATAGGGCTTATGTGGCAACATGATCTGTTCTCTGTTATATTGCTAACTTATCACACAAAGATCACAGATTGAGTCACAGGCTTGAGGTACTCCAACTGAAAATCTTGAAGTGGAAACTACCTACCAACAGATAGTCATATAATGTTTCCATGTGCCAGTTCCCACAACTACATACCGGTTCACCTTGAGAAAATATACCGCTTCACTTTGGCATATATACCAGTTCACACATATGTCGGTTCTCTCTTCTCACATATCACATATGCTGGTTCACTTCATATGACATATTGACATCAATGACAACATACAATATCATTATGTCCTTATACTGGTTCACATAATGCCAACAATCTCCCCTTTGGCATTGATGGTAATATACAAAGATGTCTCTCTGCTTCACATCTTCTCCCTTATTTTCCAAAGATATCTCTCTGCTTCACTCCTTCTCCCCCTTTGACAACTATGCCAAAGTGGAGGCACAAGCATCCTTGTTCCACTATGCTACTCCCCCTAAGGAGTAGCATCCTTCAACACATCAATCAATAGAATATTGACTATGCAATACCTGACTAATGTGGAACAAATACTTTTAGTTCACCTCCTATAGGGGCAGTACCCCTAATTCACCTCTTAAATGCACAAATGTAGTCTTTAGGAGAGGCTTGGTGAATATGTCTTCTAACTGCTCCTTACTGGAAATATGTTCTAGTGCAATCTCTTTATTCTGAACCTTTTCCCTCAAGAAATGATACTTAAGCTCAAAATGCTTGGTTCTAGAATGTAAAACCGGATTCTTTGAAATATTGATAGCACTTGTGTTATCATAGATTATACTTACCAGTTAAGATACAGGGATTTTGAAGCCTTCCAATACATGCTTCATCCAAATTGTTTGAGTGCGGTTCATGAAAGCTACAACATACTCTGCTTCTGCTATAGACTGAGAGATACAACTCTGCTTTTTACTCATCCATGAGACCAATCTACCACTGAGAAAGAATGCACCACCAGTTGTGCTTTTCCATTCATCCACATTACCTACCCAATCAATGTCTGTGAATACTTTTAGAATGGAATCATTGTTGTATGGGTACCACAATCCATAGTCAACTATTCCCTTCAGATACCTAAGAATCCACTTGATTGCAACCAAGTGGGATTCTCTTGGACTTTTTTGGAACCTTGCAGTAATGCCAACTGCATGTGCAATATCCAGTCTGCTATGCACTACATAATGCAACTTACCAATCATTGATCGGTATTCCTTCTCATCAACTAGTGAGGAATCATCTTCTTTTGTCAATTTGCAACTGGTCACTATTGGTGTACCAACCAGTTTGCTATCTTCCATGCCAAAGGTCTTCAACACCTCTTTGACATATTTGGACTGAGTGATAATGATTCCATCTTTCATCTGCTAGATCAGTAGTCCAATGAAGAACTTAATCTCCCCTATGAGTGACATCTCAAACTCTTTCTTCATCTCATCAGCAAACTCATGACTCATCTTGTCATCTCCACCAAAGATAATGTCATTAACAAAAACCTCACAGATCAGGATCTGATCTCCTTCAGACTTCAAGTAGATATTGTTATCTTCACTTGTTCTTTCAAATCCAATCTTCACAAGATGGGAATGTAGGCATTCATACCATGCCCTAGGTGCTTGCTTTAGACCATATAAGGCTTTATGTAGCCTACATACAATTTCACTATCTTCAGATAGGGCAAACCCATCTGGTTGCTCAATAGACACCTCCTCTTCAAGTACACCATTTAGGAATGTAGATTTTACATCCATTTGATATACTTTGAACCCTTTAAAAGCTGCATATGCAGGAAGCATACGAACTCCTTCCAATCTGGCTATAGGAGCAAAGGTTTCTCCATAGTCTTCTCCTTCTTCTTGAGCATATCCTTTGCACACCAATCTGGCTTTATTCCTAATCACTATTCCATCCTCATTCAACTTATTTCTGAACACCCATTTGGTGCCAATGACATTTTTATGCTCCAGTCTGGGTACCAAAGACCATGTACCATTTTTCTCTATCTGGTCAAGTTCCTCTTCCATTGCCTTGATCCAGTCTTCATCTTTATGAGCCTCTTTGAATGATTTAGGCTCAAATTCAATGATCATACATGAGTTTTCTTTGATCTTTCTTCTTGTAAGGATTCCTGCATCATTATCTCCTATGATCTATTTAGGATCATGATTCAGCCTAACATACCGAGGAATGGTCTTGACAGGTTCTTCTTGCTTTTCCTCTTTATCCTCATCGTCATCAGTATCAACATTCACCAGTTTAGGAACACTGTTACTGGTACTCGATTAACTGACAACTGGTTCCCAGAAGGTTGCGACCGGTTCATTTACAGCTTGCTCACTACCGGTTTCCTCATTTTTCTTAGAGGATTCATCAACTCTTACATTGATACTTTCCATAATTCTATGAGTCCTATTGTTGTAACACTTGAAAGGTTTACTCTTGGTGGAATATCCTAGGAATATTTCCTCATCACATTTAGCTTCAAATTTGCCCTGATGTTCACTCCTCTTGATGTAACATTTGCTACCAAATACCCTAAAGTAGCTAACCACAGGTGTCTTACCGATCCAATACTCATAAGGAGTTTTGTCCTTACCTTTCTTGATGAGTACCTAGTTCATTGTGTAGACTACAGTTCTCATTGCTTCTCTCCATAAGGTGTGAGCTACCTTTCCTTGAATCAACATGGTTCTAGTTGCTTCAACCATAGTCTAGTTATTCCTCTCTACTAGGCCATTCTGCTGTGGAGTCCAGGGGGTAGACGGTTGCCTCTTGATGCCAAATTCTTCATAATACTTGTGAATTCCCCTCCTTGATCAGTTCTGAGACACTTGATTCTTTTACCGCTTTCCTTCTCCACTAATGCTTTGAAAGCCTTGAATTTCACAAAGGCTTCAAACTTGTCTTTCAAGAATGTGACCCACATCATTCTTGAGCAATCATCAATGGGAATCATGAAGTACATATCACCCTACACATTTATGGTTTTCATAGGACCACACAAATCAGTATACACAAGATCAAGCAAGTTGTCAGCAGTGAAAGATTTACCTTTAAAGGTTGAGGAAGACATTTTCCCCAATTGACACTCTCTGCACAAGGTATTATCCGATTTGCTTAGCACCAGCAACCCTCTAACTGCCTTGATCTTACTGGCCTTCACAATGTTATCAAAGTTTACATGGCAGAGTCTCCTATGCCATATCCGGCTATCATCAAGCTTAGCCATAAGACATGTACTTATATTTACATTCAGATGAAATAGGTTACCTTTGGTCTGCATGTCGGTGGCCACCAATTCACCCTCTTTTCCTTTGATTCTACAGACTCCATTCTTGAATTCTAGAGTGAGGCCACTGTCATTTAGTTGGGCAACACTCAGAAGGTTGTGTCTGAGACCATCAACCCAGTACACATTGTCAGCACTACTCTTTCCATTCAGAGAGATGGGCCCTTTGCCTTTGACCATGCATGGTGCATCATTGTCAAAGTGAACCACACCACCATCATACTTCTCCAAGGATAGAAACTTGCTCCAGTCATGTATCATATGGTGAGAATAGCCACTGTCAATGATCCACTCATTGGAATTATCAAATCGGGAGACAAGAGCCTTCTTGTCTGCCACATCTTCCTTTACAGCAACAAAAACAATATCTTCATTCTCTTCATCTTTTGATTCCTCATCTATGACACCTTCATCAACTACCACAAAATAGTTTCTTTGGTTTCCTCCTTTGAATTTCCTGAACCTTTCTGGTTTGTCCTTGTTATCACCATTAGGATGGTTTATAGCAATATGTCCTATCCGATTGCAAGAAAAGCATTTCAAAGGTAGCTTACCTTTGTATTTATTGATTCCTTTAGGAAGCTTCCCTACAAGGAGAGCTTCAAATGCCATTAGAATCTCCTCATCATTCATTTCTCTACTCTGACTAGGTTCACCACTAGTGCTAGCTTCTTTTCCTTTTTTGGATGGTAAAGCAGAGGCTTTAAATGCTAATTCAGTCTTTTGAACACTACCATAAAACTATTTAGCTCATAGGCTGTCAGCTTGGCTATGATGGAGTCCAAGGATACCTTAGTCTTTTCTATTGATCTCAGCTCCTAAATAGCAGAAACTCTTATTTCATAGACCAACAACAGGGATCTCAGGACTTTGCTTACCACAGTGGAATCTTCTATTTTACCACCTGCACTCTTGATTTCTCCAACCACTATTTTGATTCTTATTCCATACTACTGAATGGTCTCACCTTCAATCATCCGCATATCTTCAAATTTCCCTCTCAGGCTTTCTTCCTTAGCCTATTTTACATGTTCATCACCACCATAGATATTTTCAAGAGCATCCCATACCTCTTTGGGATTTACCTTGTCTTGAACATCAATAAATTCAATGTCAGATAGACTACTAAAAAGGGCTTCCATGACTTGCCCATTTTCTCGTATCTCTCTTTTGGTCATCGGTGAGAGTACCGGTAGGGACAACATAGACATTGTCAATATAACTCCAGTGTTGAACACCCATGCTTCTGATGAATATCTTCATCCTATCTTTCCATATACCAAAAGTTTCCTTGTTAAACTTTGAACCTTCCCTCTTCATCATTTGACTGGGATCTTTACCTCAAGCGGTTAAGCTTACAACATAGAGGACCTAGAGTGCTCTGATACCAATTGATAACTCAATGATGAATGATTAGTACCAAACTAGTACTGAGAGGGGGGGGGGTGAATCAATATAGACAAAATACTATCCAAAACTAGTTTATCAACAAATACTCCAAGTGAGTGGCAAGTAGTGACACTGGTTGAAACAGAGTGCAACCAATAAGACCCAAAACAACTAAAACAATCATAAACCAGTTACTCACTAAGCTTTCCTCTTAGCTCAATACTATAGTACCATTACACCCTCATGCATGAATAGGTAAACTATCATCAGATCTTCACAATAGTTAGTTCAATATGTTTTATAGACAGACATAAAACACAAAACCATCATATGCTCAACACGAAATAACAAAGCATCACACATGACACACATATTTTTCACATGGAAACCCAACTGGGAAAAACCACGGTGGGGATGAATACCCACAAGCTACTTTTTGAACTCTTTAGAAGTCCGCTCTATTAGGAGCCTTGTTTGATTAAAGACATTACAAATAGGTTCTGCTAGGAATCGATCCTATTAGGGATCACCTAGTTAAGGGATGGCTATAATACCTAGTTAAGGGTTAAACCCGGTTAGGGTTACCTTGTTAGAGGATTTAAAGAACTCAATAGCTAAAGGATCGCCAGAGCTCTATAGCTTCTTAGAACTCAATAACTTTGAGTTGCCTTGTTAAGGGATTTGTATCAAGCCAGTTAAGGTATTTCACAACTGTTGAAGCAGTTAAAGATCAATAGGAATTACAATGATTTGGTAATAGCACTCAATGCTAATGCAGATCCATTTTGGTTCCTCTTCTCCTTCTGCACATTCACTTTGTAGGTATCTCTTCTCTCCTTTGGTCTGGCAAGAATCACGTATCACTTCCCTTGGATACATAAACTTTTGCCAACAACCTCAGAAAGAAACACAACATCGACCTTATAGGACATAGATAGGTCGGTAACAAAAACCCTAAACCCTAAACCTGTTAGGTTAAGAAATTCAAGTGGTTCAATCCTGACCATTGAATCATACTACATTAAATGAAACAATCTTGAATCAATCTCAAGACATTGTCCATCGTCCATTATCCACTGATTTCATGGCAGCTGATAACCCATCACGCGTTATCACTGTTTGACAAACTTTGCACATTCCCAAGGTAGATAGGAATAGTCTTCTTTATGCAAGATCCTTCACGCACACAGGGCTTACATGGCAACATGATCTATTCTCTGTTATACTACTAACTTATCACACAAAGATCACCAATTGAGTCACACAGGCTTGAGGTACTCCAACCAAAAATCCTGAAGTGGAAACTACCTACCAACCGGTAGTCATAAAATGTTTCCATGTGCTAGTTCCCATAACTACATGCCGGTTCACCTTAAGCAAATATACCGCTTCACTTTGGCATATATACTGGTTCACACATATGTTGGTTCTCTCTTCTCACATATCACATATGCCGATTCACTTCATATGACATATTGACATCAATGACAACATACAATATCATTATGTCTTTATATCGGTTCACATAATGCCAATAGTTGATAAACATTAAGAAGTGTAGTTTCATGAACAAAGAGTTAGTCTATTTAGGATTTGTGATCTCTACAAATGAATTGAAGATGGATCTTGAGAAGGTAAGAGCAATTTTTGAATGGCCTATAGCAGAAAGCATTGGAGAGGTAAGAACATTTCATGGATTGGCTAGTTTATATCGGAAGTTTATCAGAAATTTCAGTTCAGTTTGTAACCCTATGCCAGAAGCAAGGAGAGGAGATAGAAAGGATTTCAAGTGGACAACTAGAGAAAATAGGAGCTTTGAATTTTTTAAGTAGAAGGTGACAAAGAAGCCTATGTTAGATTTACCAGATTTTAGCAAAGTATTTCAAGTAGACTGTGATGCAAGTAGGAATGCAATTGGAGCAATGTTAAGTTAGGAAGGTAGACCGAAAACTTATTTCAGTGAGAATTTAAATGATGCAAGGAGGATATATTTAGTGTATGATCAGGAATTATATTTCATAGTTCAAGCATTGAAGAAATGGAGAGATTATTTTTTTCCTAAGGAGTTTGTGTTTTATACTGATCATCAAGCTTTGCAATATTTGAATAGTTAGAGTAAGTTGAATCAGAGACACATGAGATGAGTAGAGATATTGCAAAGTTATACCTAGTTTGTTTTGAAGAATAGAAGTGGAAAGTAAAATAGAGTTGTTGATGCATTAAGTAGAAGGATGAATCTATAGATAGAGATGAGAGTGGAAGTATTAGGTTTTGAATAATTGAAGAACTTGTACGAGGAATACCTGGATTTTGCAGAACCTTGGAAAGCTTGTAAGCAACTGGTTATGGTGCGTAGAAGTAAGTGGTTAGATTATTTCATTCAAGATGAGATGTTGTTCAGAGGAGTCCAATTGTGTATACCTAGGATTTCTATGAGAGAGAATCTAATAAAGGAGAAGCATAGTGGAGGATTAGCTGGACACTTTGGTGTTGACAAGAAAGTGACATTGATTAGTGAGAATTACTTTTGGACTCAAATTCATAAGGATGTTAAGAAATTTGTGCAGAGCTATAGAATTTGTCAACTTACAAAAGGTATTAGTCAACATGTTGGATTATATAAGCCTTTGACAGTTCCAAAGAAACCTTGGGAGGACATAAGTATGGATTTTATACTTGGATTGCCTAAGACACCGAGAGGAAATGATTCTATATTTGTGGTGGTAGATAGGTTCTCAAAGATGACACAATTCATACCCTATAAGAAGACAACAAATGCAATATATTGCTGACCTATTCTTCAACGAAGTGGTGAGATTACATGGATTACCTAAGAGAATAGTTTCAGACAAAGACATGCTAAGTTTGTTGGATATTTTGGAGAGCACTTTGGAAGAAGATGAAGAAAAACTTGAAATTAAGTTCTACTTTTCACCCATAGACTGATGGATAGATAGAGGTAGTAAATAGAAGTTTGGGAAATTTTTTGAGATGTTTAGTTGGATAGAGGACCGGTGGTTGGGACTTGATATTTTGCACAAGCAGAATTTGTCTATAATAATTAAGTGAACAGGAGTACCAAAAGAACACCTTTTGCGATTGTTACCAGAGCACACCCTAGAGGCATATCAAAATAGAGAGACATCATAAATGAAGATAAAAGGAGTGCAAAAGCAAAAGAATTTGCAGAGCATATGAAGACAATGCATAATCAGGTTAAACAACATTTCGAATACATGAACAAAAAGTATAAGGAGAAAGTAGATGAGAAGAGGAGACATAAGTAATTTGAAGTTAGTAATGAAGTAATGGTATATCTAAGGAAAGAGAGATTCCTAGTTTGAACCTATGCTAAGTTGCATATGAGGAAGTTTGGACCTTGTAAGATATTGAGGAAATTCAGTTCTAGAAATGCATATGAAGAAGAGTTATCAGATAGTTTGAGTATTTCACCTATATTCAACATTGAAGATCTACATTAGTATCATGAGACAAAATTCAGTGAGAATAGTGTACTAGACTTGGAGAAATAGATACCCCTATACATTTTCAATAGTAGGATTGGTCATAGCACCTGTAGTAACTGGTACAAAAATTATCTTGTGAAGTGGAAAGGCAGACTAGTTGAAGATTCATCATGGATATCTTAGGAAGATGTAGACCATCTTGGTTTTCCTCTGACCCCATGAAAGTGAGGGACTCACTTTTTCAACAACCTTGGATGTCTGATGTAGGACCTGTTAGACAGTTCAAATAACCAAAAGACAACTTGGGGGGGGGTGTGAATCAGTTGTCACAGATTACAAGAACATTTATCAATTCAAAGTTTAAAATCGAAACCCAAAATATTAATATCGGAATGCTTAAACCAAATACTAGTATAGTAGTTAAACCAATTAAGCATAAACAATAATCAAAGAATAAATACCATCCACATGACACCAAAATTTATACGTGGAAAACCTAATAAATGGAAAAACCATGGTGGGAAGCCTACCCAGAGTCAAATAATACTTCTATAGTAAGTATGTGAATTACAATTGAGGGGCTTGCACTTGCAGGAATGCCAATAGCCTAGAGTGCACTTCTCATCACAAAAGGAGTCCACCGACTACATATAAATCCAGACTATAATCCAGAGGAAGGAATGAATTGCAAAGATAGCATCTCCTATGCATGAGTATAGTTCTAGTTAAGATCAATACCGAAGGACTAAATCCTCTTACATAAACCTAATTCGATCTCCAATGATTGACCAAATCCTTTTCCTGAATGATATTACATTATTCGTACATTACGTATCCATATCCCATTCCATGATCATGATCTACAATGAGATCTTACATCATGTATATACAAACCCTCAACCATAAACAATCAGGTTGGCCACAAGACTATAAACCAATTAAATAATTATAAAACATGTCATCCTTATACCACACAAATAATATCCAACGCATAAGACATCCCAAAAACACATCGAGAGGTCCAATCCACATGTTACATTAAGCCGGTCCATAACCTATATAACATCGAGACCCAATATAGGTCCACACACTAAAGCAATGATCCAAATCCACCAAGTCTTGAACATGATCACCATCAGTATCCTGAATCCATACCAGAAGCTACACCAGCACCACTTATGCATATCATCAAAGATATTCAACAAAGCTTTGCCAATGAAACCCTCTCCAAAACCACAAACCAAGATTCCAAGCAAACAAGATAGCATCCAATCACTCGACCAAAACCAACTAACTGAATATGAACATGAGTAAGCCAATTCCATAACCAAATCATACTGGAGCATACCGGATCATGCCGGATCCAATCCAACCAGAAACCACTCAACCTACCGAGACTAGAAGGGTGTTGGTAAAGCATCCAAAACAACTAGTGTTAACATCAATGACACATCAATGCAAAACATAATCAATTCCTCCAAATGGCCAACAATTTCTCCCTTTGGCATTGATGGCAACACTAGATGTGAAAAACATCTAAGTACCAAGAAATGTCAAACAAGTCTCCCCCAATGGAAGACAACCAACAATCTCCCACTTAAAGATATAACAATGAAGTTCTAAAACAAAGACCAAACTCCCCCTTTGAATAATATCTCTGTAAAGCTCTAAATTACACATATATCTCTCCCCCTAATGTATACAACTCCTTAAGTTTTTTACATTAGTATCTCTCCCCCTTTGACATCAATGCCAGAAATCAGACATAAATATCAAAGCAAAAATGTAAACCACTGAAACACAAAGCTAACTACTCCCTCTAAGAAGTACCATCCCCACATGAGTGTTAGAATGAATAATATCTCTAATAATGCATACTAGACTGATGCCAAAAAGAATCAATCAGTTCTCTATCGGAGGGGCAGAAACCCCTAACCTATCTCTCAGGCACTCAAATGATTCTTTAGGCAAATGTTTAGTGAAAATATTTGCAGTCTGCTATTTAGTGTTCACATAAACTAGTCTAACTTCATTTTCTTCCACATTCTCCTTCAAAAAGTTATACTTGATAGATGTGTGCTTTCTCTTAGAGTGAAATATCAGATTCTTTGATATGTCAATAGCAGAAAAGTTATCATAGTGAATAACTACTAGTCCAGTGCAATGCACTTTGATATCCTTCAACATTTGCTTCATCCATAGAACCTATGTACAGCTAGTAGTAGAAGCAACATACTCAGCTTCAATATTAAATAAAGAAGTACATGACTGATTCTTGTTGATCCATGAAACCAACTTCTTTCCAAGAAATAAAGCTCCACCAGAAGTACTTTTTTGGTCATCAACATCACCAGCCCAATCAACATCTGTATATGCACACAAAGTAAAGTCATCATCCTTAGGGTACCATAAACCATATTCAGATGTACCTTGCAAGTATCTAAAAATTCTTTTCACCACACTCTCATGATTTTCTCTAGGATCACTCTGAAATCTACATGCAATACAAACATCATTCATTATGTCAGGCCTTGTCTGAGTCAAATAAAGCAGACCTCCAATCATAGATTTGTATCTTGTAGGTTTTACTGGTGTAGAAACATATTTCCTTGTCAATTTCTCACTTGTAACCATAAAAGTACTTACCGGTTTAGAATCTCCCACACCAAATTTCTTCCAAAATTCCCTAGCATACTTAGTTTGATAGATGAAAATACCTTTATCAGTCTGAGTAATCTACAAACCCAAGAAATTTTTTATTTCCCCAATCATAGATATTTCAAATTCCTTCTCCATATTCTTAAAAAATATCATGCATAACTTATCTTCACCTCCAAAAATGATGTCATCAATAAACACTTCAATAATCATTATATCATCATTAGTAACCTTATAATATAAATTACTATCAACATTACCCTTAGTAAAACCAAGCTTCAAAAGAAATTATCCAACATTGCATACCAAGCTCTAGGTGCCCGTTTCAATCCATATAAAACTTTCCTTAACCTGCAAACCATGTTTGTATCATCTGAAAGTGAAAAACCATCAGGTTGCTCAATATAAACTTCCTCGTCAAGATCCCCATTAAAAAATGTGCACTTAACATCCATTTGATAAACCTTGTAGTTTTTATGGGCAACATAGGCAAGAAATAATCTTACAACTTCAATCCTAGCTACAGGTGCAAAAGTCTCACCATAATCAATTACTTCCTTCTAAGAATATCCTTTACAAACCAATCTAGCCTTATTCCTTACAACTTGACCATTCTCATTCAATTTATTCCTAAGAACCCAATTAGTTCCAATATCATTCTTATTTTTAGGCCAGGGAGCTAAAGTCCATGTGTTATTCTTCTTAATTTGATCTAATTCTTCTTCCATATCTTTCAACCAACATTTATCTTTACATGCTTCAATTACTAATATCGGTTCAACTTGAGAAATTAAACATACCTCATTAGTTTCCAGTCTTCTTCTTGTCATCACTCCATTGTTCTTATCCCCAATGATCTGATCTTCTGAATAATTCAATCTCACATACCTAGGAGTATTCTGACTCTTTGTTCCTCTTCCCAGTTCTTCACTTACTATTGAATTTTCTGATACTACCAAAGTAACTGGTTATTCTGGTAAAGATGCTACCGGTTTAGATAAAATCATTTCCATCACTAGTTCTTTCTCATAAACTCTAATTTGACTTCTATTCAGCTCATCCACCTTGACATTAGCACTCTCCACAATTCTCTGCAATCTCTTGTTATAACATCTATATGCCTTGCTTTCATTAGAGTAACCAGGAAATATACCTTCATCACATCTAGGATCAAATTTGCACAATACTATTAAGCACAATAATTTTGATGATGAACTAGATGAACTTGAACTGTTAGTCGCCATAGGATCTTTCTCAAGTGGTTAAGATTTCTGCAAAGAGGACCAGAGCTCTGATAAGACAACTAAGAGGGGGGGGGGTGTGAATCAATTGTCATGGATTACCAGAATATTTAGCAATTAAAACTTTAATACCAGAACCCAAAACATTAATACTGGAATGCTTTAACTAAATACTGGAATAGTAGTTAAACCAATTAAGCATAAACAATAATTAGAGAATAAATACCATCTATATGACACCAAGATTTATACATGGAAAACCCATTAAAGAGAAAAACTATGGTGGGAAGCCCACCCACAATCAGATAATACTTCTGCAGTAAGTATGTGTAGTACCCTTCCTCGTTTGAACGCATTAGACTCATATTTTATTATTGTTTACTTTCAGTGGATATATTACCATGATGTGTTATTCATACTTATATGACATTATTTCATGCTTTATCTGGATATGAGATGCATAATTTATTTGCAATATTTTAGTACTTGTGATTTATGGCATTTTATGAATTATTTCTATATACTGACACTTTACTTTATCTATGCAATGTGGAATTTTATGTTGTGTGTCTGCAACTGTATTGGATGCAAGGGGATGATTTTCCTTCACTCATTCCAGTGAGATAGGTAATGCCATGATTCTCCTTCATCAGTGTGTATGCCATGTTTTCTATATTGTATATATACATGTATGGTTTAGTGATGCAGGATATTGCAGGTACAAGTAACAGGTAGGTACGGGGTGTTGTCTCCACCTAGCTTCACAGGTCTGAGCGTGCCTTATATTTTTTGATGGAAGTGGAGGAGATAGTAGTTGATCCTATTTTACTCAGTTGAACTCGTGTGAGTGTCGTCAGTTGGTTGTCCTATCAGTTTGTTCGGCCTTCGTATTTTGTTATTGTTAGACCCAATATAGAAAGCTAATGTACTGAGAGGGCAAGGGTGAATCAGTACTTCAAACCTTTTCTTCAACAATAACTTTACTGTTAAGCATAAATCAAATATTGCTATAACATAATATAATGCTAAAACAAATAAATAACAATCATACATGATTCACTCCATAACACATATATTTTGGTTATGCAAAAACTCTTGGTTAGAGAGAAAAACTGTGGTGGGGATGACACCCACAACTTCACTACTACAATAATAAAGGTTGCTCAGTTAGAGCTACATTTTTAGCTATTTCTGATAGCTTTCCGTATTAGGAGTATCAAGATCTTTAGATCTACCTTGCTAAAGGATTTTACAACACTTATTCTAAATGTTGCACTTGTTTAAAGGCTTTACAATTTATAGACTTTGTTAGAGTCTTTTACCATGTTAAAGGTTTCTCTTAGAACTCAAAATATTACAATCAAAATCTTACAAAATATCTACAACTTCACATCTGAAATGTTATAGCAGATTCTATGTGCTCAAAATGAGATTACCTTGCTTATAGCATACCTTGATAACCCATAAATGTACTTGGTAAACCTTTTTATTTACTCTGTTCCTTGACTATTCTCTGAAATCCTTCTTGGTGACCTCTGTGTATCTCTATCAATCATAACAGTCATAACACTCAGTGCTTTCCCATGATTTTGCTTTTCACATATGTCTTGCTTCACACACACATTTCATCTTCAATTCATTCTGTATAAATAGATCTCTTGTAACGGTGATCTTGTTCATGCTTCGATCTTACAAACATGATTCATTAAATGAATAACCATGAAAAATTATTTCATTGGATAGATGTTCTCAAAATCATACAAAATCTTAAGGTGCAATTTCCTATGTGATAACGGTTCCCTGTTCCTCGATCTTGTAACATGTTTCCACATATGTGTTCAGGTTCAATGAATCTGGTAACACATTTTACTCGGTGTGTATGAACTTGGTATACCATCTTTGTTGCTCGGTAGTCATAGAATGTTACTCAGTAGATAGCTCGATGTATACTAAACTTTGTGACTTCTTTCTTCTATAACCGACTACTTTGTGCATACCGATTGAATATTTTGGTAGTAATAACCGACTAGAGTATATAGAATGACTTTGGACATAAAAACTAATGACAACTTAGTAAATAGTAACAATCTCCCCTTTTGACATTAGTTTTGAAATGTTTGACAAAACTTCTTTCAAAGTCAAAAAAAATCTATATACTTACAAAATTTGACTATACTAATAATATATACAATTGTGAATAAAATAGTATACTCAGATATACTCCCCTTATCAATATATTGTACATAACTTTGATTATGCATGCGTCATGATCAAAATTTTTCATTTACTCCTCAGTTCACTACTCGGTTCCTTGCTCCCCCTATCAAAATTATCTCTATACTCGAATATGCTGATCTGCTCGGTATACTCCTCTTGTATACACTATACTCCCCCTTTTTGACAAACATCAAAACTAGTTACCATTCAGTGGAGGCAACTGGTCAAAAATGGATTTATACTTTGTTCTTGCATCAGTGAGAGCGGCAAAGAGTGCATCCTTGACACTATCCATGAGTGAATTCTGAGCTATAATATCAGCTAACAGTGAAATCAAACCATCTAAAGTGCTTCCCTCTGGCTGAGTGGATAAGGAGGTAGCCTTGTTGATCTATTCTTGGACGGAGGACAAGTGTGGAATGAATAAGGTTTGAAGAGTCATAATGTCCATCCTTATTTTGTGCTCTTCATTCCTAAGTTCCAATTGTTGAGCCATGAGCGTTTGTAACTTGGTATAGAAATTTTGAATAGAATTTGGCTCAGTGGTCAATTTATTGGAGAGATCAGTGATCTCTTTCTCAATCACTTCTATTTTATTCTTGATATCTTTAATGAATAAAGAAAATGTATAGAGTTTCTGAAATAAATAAAGAATGTGCTTGAGTTGAGGGGACAACTCAG
This sequence comes from Cryptomeria japonica, assembly GCF_030272615.1. Classification (NCBI taxonomy): domain Eukaryota; kingdom Viridiplantae; phylum Streptophyta; class Pinopsida; order Cupressales; family Cupressaceae; genus Cryptomeria; species Cryptomeria japonica. The sequence goes on along the minus strand of NC_081410.1, from coordinate 85,239,567 downwards.
CAATAAATTTGACAAGTTTTACTTTACCAATAGTAATGGCTTTCTATACCTCTTCAATCATTTTTGTAGTGAGCTCTTTGTCCTTCAATTTGCTCAAGTATTCAGATGCGTCTATGCCAGATGCTTCTATTTTGGTGAGGAGTTCATCTAGTTGAATATCAATGGCCGCATCATTGTCACTATAGCTTTAGGTAGCATCTCTATTAATAGTGCTTTGACCTTCTAAAGTACTTTGTTTTTCTTTGTGTAGCCATTTGTTTCTCTTATTTTGCTTTGGCTTTGCATAGTTCACTGAATTCAATAAGTGCTTGCCCTTTTAATTTGGATATGTCTACATTTGGTAACACAATTGGTTTTCACAAATCTAACTTGAAACTATGCCTTTTCATTTTCTTTTCTTTAGAGGAGGAGGCTTTAACTGGTTCAACTAATACAATGGCTTGGGAGGCTTGTTCACCCTCAATAGGTTCCTCAGTAGAGGCAACATTTTTGTCAATTTGTTTAGCCTCAGATGTAGCCTTCGGTGAATCCTTGCTCAGGGTCTCAGTTGTAACATTGTCAGTACTTGAAGGGGCTTGAGAAGTCTGTTCCTCAATGACCTGAGAATTAGCTTCTCCTTTTTTAGACTAGTGACCCTCTTTTCCTTGATTAGTATCCTGAGGTGTCTCGGTTGAAACATGTTGACTTACTAGAGGATAGGACTTGACTTGTTCCAAATCTGACTCACTTGATACTAGTTTGGCATAAGCATTCCCTTCTATCATTTCCTGTTCCTGTTCCTCGGTATCCATGACATCCTCATCAGGTTGTATAGTTTTAGTGGGATCTTGCTTAGTGATATCTACTATTTCAACTTCACCTTGCTCATCAGGACTCTTGATTCAAAAAATTTCTTGCCATTTTTCTTTTGTCTCTTTCTCTACTTCAAATAAAGGCCATTCATTAGTTTCAAGGCTCTTTGCTTGACCAGGAAGTTTGTGTGGTAGTTTTTCAGATGTTCACTTATCTCATCTACTAACATATCTGGAAAGAGATGTACCAGACTTCTTTCTCTCATCTTCTTCTCCGAGTCCATAGCATATTCCAACTATTATCAATGTGTAAGTACAATGATTTTGGAAGAGAATTAGTTACTTCCAATGGGACCAATCAGAATTTAAGAAGTGTGCATACAACTGACTCTTCTATTTGCCTCTTTTCTTCTTCTATCTAAGAGTCATATTTGACATACCTAAATGCTCCAAATCCACCATATTGTTTCAAATTGGCACAAAAATTAACAACACTATGTACATCTTCCTTTTTGCTTTTGATAATCTGAAATTTATTTTTGTCTTCAGATTCGGTGTCACTTAACTCTTTATTCAAAATGAGTCTCTGAGTAGACTTCTTATAAGTTTTTGTTACCTTTGGAACTGCAACATTTTTTTGTTTCTTGCTCGGTGACATTGCAGATGATCTAGTATTGGGCTGCTTCACTAGAGGAGTCGGTGATACCTGTGATGTATCCTGTTTCTTCCTTTTCAAAATTTTGCCTTTTGGCAGCTCCGTGCTCAATGTAATAGCTTCTTCTTGGGCTTTAGATTCCTCCTCAGTGATGACTTGAACGCTCTTGATAGGAGTGGAGGAAGAACCTTCTCCAAATTTCTCCATTAATGCTTTAATCATTTTATTTCTTTCCTTGTAGCCTTTGGTACTACAATGCTCATTTTGACTTTTTCTTTAACTTCTTCATATGTACTGTAGTCACATAAATCTGTCCATTTTAATTAAATAAATATTTCGTATTTATTTGATTAAAAATCCACTAGCCATCAATTAATTAAATTAAGATTTAATTAATTCGTCTCCAAACATTCTTCTATTAATTAAATAAATTATTCAATTTATTTTAATTAATTCAAATTCCAATCAATTAAATAAATAAAATCAATTTATTTAATTAAATCCCCTTTTCCTCTTTTAAATAAATTGAATAAAACATTTATTTAAATCATTATCCCCACCCCACTTGCATTTTCCTACAAATGCAACTTGCACACATTTATTGAAATAAATGAATTTTTATTTTAAATAAAATCCTATTTTCCCTCACCCACCAAATCTACTTGGAAAAATCTAATCCCCTTCTAGATTCTTCTAACCCCTTCTTAATTACCCTAATCCATCTCCTAAATATTGTCACATTCCTAAGCAAAATGGAGTCACTTCTCAAAGTCTAAAAGTCTTTGATAACCATTAAAGGCTTTCAACCTTCAACCACCAAAATCCTTAAAGTCTTTGAAAACCATTGAAGGCTTCCAACTTTCAACCAGTTAATCCCCAAAGTCTCCAATAACCATTAATGGTTAATTCAACCCTCCCACATGGTTAAAACATTTGTTTTGACTCAACCTCTACCCAACCCAAGGGTCTCATCAAGCCTTTAATGCTTTGACCATGATTATCTCTTAATCATTTGCACAAAGGTTTATCCTTGGATTAATTCCTAATCCAGTGGGTAATCCTAATTTAGGCTTGACCCTTAGCCTTTAGATAACCATGAGGTCTTCTCAGGCCTTTAATGCCTCCAACCTCTTCTTTCAACCCAACCCTATGTTGACATTTGTCACCATTTCATTGGTGTCAATTGTGCACATGGATTCCCAACTTTCAAGCTTGACCCTTGATTAAACCTTTCAATCCTGGCCATCCATTGCTCCATTTTTCCTATAAATAGAGCCCATTCCTTCATAATCCAGATCCTGAAAACTTGTAAGCATTTAGACTATAGACATTTTAGAGAGCATTTAGCATAGCATACCTAAATCTCGTCTTTTTGGTTAAAATACATCATTTTAGCATAAAAATAGCTTTTTATTTCATATTTGGAGCTATACTACAAAATCTCAATCCTCCATAAGCATCCATAGTGCAAAAAGCTGCTGAGAGCTACACTATTTTGGAACTTGGAGAGGAGAGGAACAAGGGAGAAGGAGCTAATATCATGCTAAGAGATAGTTGGAGATGTCTCATTATCTTTACTTCTTTAGTTAGATACATTAGCATGTTTTTAGTGTCTCTTTTGGAATGCCTTCATATGTTTTAGTTTTAGATTGACTAACACTAATGCTTTGTGTGTTTTTGTGTTTTTTGATCTTAAACTAACCTTGTGCCATTTAGGAGGGCATCATTTGGTGAACCTGACGTGAATCGAACACGCAACCTTCTGATTATTTTTTTGAAAATTAACATTTTGCTTGTTGAAACTGCCACACAGGTCGCGCTTCAGCGCTAATGAACACGTTTTAGCACTATCGAAACAATTTCTTTTAGCGCTATTGACCCTAAGATAGCGCTATTGAAAAGGTTTTAGCGCTATTGACAACATTCCAGCGCTTTTGTCATAGTTCTGGCGCTATTGAAACAATTCTGGCGCTTTTGACTTCTTGGGTTTTTCTTTTCTTTTTGCGCTATGATGCGAATTAGCGCTTCTACGTCCACAGACTAGCGCTATTGTATTAATTAGCGTTTCTGTCTAAAAAGAAGAATAGCACTATTGCGACAGAGCGTTGTCTAAGTCACTTTGTAACCAAAAAATTGAGTGTTTTAGGCTTGTGGAAGCCCCCCTTGAGCATTGGTTTTTATTAACTTGTTTTTTTCTTTGTGCAGGTTAACAACCTAACAAAAAATCACAAAATTTTCATTTAGTGCTTAAAAAGAACTTAAAAACACAACAAAATTTTTTTTTCATTGTTTTCTAGTTAGGCCTCATTTTCTTTTTGGTGCTTAAAATTAACAACACAAATTTGATTTCATTGCATCAATTGGGACCTAAAATTTACAATCCACACTTCAAAAATTTGGTGCAGTAAAAAGAACAATCCACTTGTTTTGATTTTTGGCAAAACAAATTTTTCTTCAAGCAAAACATGTTTTTCATTAAGTTGACCAGGATTTCCAAATTCTAGAACACATTGCCTTTGAAGTTAAAAAGAACACCATGGCTGTTGGAGCAACATCTCCAAATAGTTAGATCACATTGCAATGATGGATTAAAAAGAACAAGTGAATTTGGTGTTTGGCACGCTTGTGCACAAAGGTCAGTCAAGTGGTCCTACCTCTAACACACACTATCCTCTCCCTTGGCTCTCGTGGTCCTAGGTGCAAGAGAAAAGTGTTAGTAACACTCAAATTTTTTTTATCTTTTTAAGAGAGGCCTGCCAAGGGATCGATACTCTTGGGAATGACCTCGAGCGGTAAATCCTTCGAGCCGCTATAGAAATCAGGTGAGAGCGAAAGCCATCGAACATGAGTCACTGCAGAATGAACTTATGTCCAAAGCCATCGAACATGACTAAACACCTTTAAGTAGTAGCCCACCTATTCTATTGATTGAGGATATTTGAGATATAATTTAGTGCAAGAGCATAGAAGGTTTTGCTCCCAAGATACTCACCATACATATTTCCTTGAGTAGAAACATAGCTTTTTGAAAAGTCACTTGTGGCTTGATAAAAGTGGTGACTCCCCCATCATATGGATCATCTATTTGTTATGCTCGTGCAAGACTTAGTATATCACATCTTTACCTGCCACAGCGGGATTCATAAGGTATGTAGTACCAAAGTCGAAGAAATATCAAGATGTGGGCTAAATTTATCACAATTGGCCATTTGACCATAGGGATAAAAAGTGTTTGAAGTGTGTTCATTTTATAGACCTAGTGCAAATTGAGCCGACTTCAGGCTTTGGAACTACACCTTAAAATAAATCTAAAGGAAGGGTCAAAAACAAGTCCAAGGATTGGGTTGATCTAGACCCATACTCATTTGTGCCTTTGAGGCAACATTCTTGTGTTTGTGTGCTTGCTTTGTTTTCTTGTCAAAGAAAAATCAGAAAATCAATCCCAAAAATAAAGTATTCATCCAACATTTCTCAAAAACAAACAAAAATACCAAAAACACAGTACAAACAACAAAGAGACAAATTTTATGACCATTCTTCACATCTTGCGAAAGAAGAAGCGTCATCAGAATATCACCTTGAAAAGAGACCACTAAGCTCAAAGGCTTTGATCAAAAGGAGGAAATTCTTCTATCTCAGTAGACAAATTTTTGTCTCACATAGAGTCTTTCTACATCGCATGCGTCTATACCTTCAAGGAAAAACAAACGAGTTTGATTCAAAATCATTGAACCGCAGAGCATTTATGCAATATAGAGCTATGAGTTATCACAAAAATCAAGGAGGAAAGATTAATCCCAACTTCTTCCCAAACATCTGTATCACCTGCAACACAGCTCGAGAAGTGCCACCAACGCCTGAAAGAGAAGAGATAGAGTTTTTTCCATTTGTAACACAAAGTTTTTATTGAAGTTGAAAACAAAAACACCCATCATCTTACTCATACACCATCACTCCATCATCAATCCATCCCAAAATTCTCAAAACATTCAGAGGTTCTTGTCCCAAATTCTCTTTTAGATATTGCTTGAAATCAAACACATCACATCACTTTTAGATTGTTTCTACATCTAGGATAAGCTCATCCTAAGAAATACATCTACGCAGGTTAAAACTAGCTCATGAGTGAATCCTCTCATTGCTAGGTAGTCAAAATCTGTAACACATCTCAGATTTCTCTACACCTTATCACATCCAACATCTTCAAAACAAACAAGCAATTCAAAGAAGGAATTCTGGTTACATCTACCTTTAGAGTGCTAGAGATCTACATACCATACAATCCACTAATCATCAATCTTTCATCAACAACTCATTGTCATCTTCAATCAACTTCAACAAAAACTTGCAAGCAAAATGGCTCAAACCCGATCATGATCAAGGCAATGAGAAATAGAAATTGAGGAAGAAGAGGACAACCTCAATGAATTTCAAGAAGCACTTGGAGGAACTATAACTGATGAAAACCCAAGTACTCCCACTCCTCCAACAATCAAAAGGGCTCAGCATAACCCTCACTTCAACAGATTATTTGATGAAATACTAAGGAGCAATGCGGATGCTCACTTCTTAAAACTTGCTCAAGAAGGAGCCAAACTCCCCTCGGACTTTGATCTTTCCCAATTAAGACAAGCATCAGAAAGACAAAGTCGCCATGAGGAGGAAAGAGGTAGAAATCACATCAGATATAACATTCCTCGAGGTAACCCACCACCTCCTCCTCCAAATGAAATGGAGATGTTGCGGCAACAAGTCAAGAATCTCGCCCAACAACTTCATAGTGGTGTTAAGACCAATCAATTTTCACTTAACGACATCTGTCCCTATCCTTTTGATAAGAATCTTTATATGCCACCCTTTCCACACGGGTTTGAAACACCAAAATTCAAAAAATATAGAGGAAAGGGAGATCCTCGTGATCATGTCCGAGAATTTCATTCCGCTTGTCTTGAAGTGGCTTATGAGGACACATACCTAATGCGCCTCTTTCCCCAAAGCTTGGGAGGAACAACCACATCATGGTTTTCCCGACTTCTAGGTGGCATTAGAACATTTGAGGAACTCATCCAGAAGTTCCTATCTCATTACTCTTATAACATTGAACGCGACATCACCATGGCTGATCTATGCAATACCAAACAAAAACTAGGTGAATTATTCTCAGTATTCCTGCAACGATGGCGCCAAATGTCTAGCAGACGTTCTCTTCAGTTACCTGAACGAGAACTAGTGGAAATTTTCATTTCCAACTTAAACGAAGAAATGGAATTTCACCTGGATGTCAAGGACACAGACTCCTTTAACGATATGATCACCAAGGGTATAAAATGTGAAAGGGCACTCATCAAGAAAGGACTCATCAAAATCTTTAATGAACCAAAAGATGGTCCTCGCCCGCGCTTCAATAGTGATAAACCAAACTTCTGGAACAAGAATAAAAATATCGTCAACGATGGGGTTGTGGATGCTCGAACTATCCAAAATGCACAACCTGTGGTTCGATTTGCAGGACAAAATCCTCCACATCAAAATAACACAAATGTTCCTCCTAATCAAGGTCGCATCACATCTCATGATGAACCAAGACCTCGTCCACAAAAACAAAAATGCACATACACTCCCTTAGGGGAACCCATTGAAATAGTGATGCGACAACTCATTTCTCAGAATTTGATCACTCTACCTAAGTTATCGAACTATGAGCCTCAAGTCAAACCAGCATGGTGGAGAGATACTGAACACTATGAGTTCCATCAAGGAAGAGGACACAAGACAAGTAATTGTCACCGATTGAAAGATCTCATTCAAGATCTTATTGATCGAGGAGAAATTGAGATTGAAGGACATGATCCAAAAACAACAAATAATGATCATCAGATGTTCAAGAATCCACTTCCATCACAAGATCAAAGGGGTCCTTCCACTTCCCGGTGAGGCACTGATACCACTGATTATACACAGGCTGCGTATAACTACACTGTAAATCACTTGTATGATGCCAGTGAACAAATTGCAACTATAACCTTCAAAAATCCCACCTCAAATTGCAATGTTGTTACGCGTTGTGGCAAGGTCACCATAAAGGCAGCTCCACAAGGCACCACCTCCATCCCAAAGTAGTACAATCTTGTGGAACAATTAGACAAAACGCCTGCGCTCATATCCATTTTAGAACTATTGCGCCTATCGCCATCTCATAAAACAATCTTGGATCAAGCACTCCAAGAGGCGTCAGTCCCTGCAAACCTTAATACGGACCAGTTTCAAGCTATGGTTGGAAATCTAAAGTCATCACCTTGTCTCACTTTTTCTGAAAGTGACAACTCTTCTTTCCAACAACCTCATAATGCTTCCCTACACATTGAAGGCTTTATCAACCAACACAGGATCAAGTGAGTCTTGATAGATAATGGAGCAGGCCTAAACATTTGTACACTGTAATTGGTCATAGCATTGGGATATGCAATAGAATCAGTGGATCCTCGCAAAAAGATCACCATCAAGGCCTATGATGATGCAGAGCGTTCATCCAAAGGAGTTGTGGTACTACCAATCCGGGTTGCCCCTGTGGTAAAGCACATAATTTGTCAGGTTCTGGACCTTCCTCTGCCATATAATTTATTATTAGGGAGACCTTGGATACATGCCATGCAAGCCGTTCCATCTACCTACCATCAATGTATCAAGTTCCCACATAATGGTACAGAGATCACAATCCTGGGCGATGCAAATCCCTTTGCATTTTGCCATAATATCAGCCATCAACCAAAGATTACTGTTCCTAATAATAGGGAAGCCATTTCCTCCACATCATATGTAAGTCCCGCCTCTCTTGCCAGTTCAAACACTCCTATACCCAAGCAAGAAAAGCTTAAAATGAAAGTCGCAGAGGAAGGTCCTGGGGAATATAACTTGAGTCAGCTCTTTTGTGTGGGACAAATGCCTACTTCTCCTAGAACGCATGGTAAACCACAGTAGTTACTCCAAAAACCCATAGTCGCACCCACATGTGCTTTGATGCCTTTCGTCCTTGGAAAGAGTCAAGAGGAGGAAACACAAGATGAGGACCTAGCGGACTGGATCTATAAGGATCCCATCACCACTGACAAACCGCAAGTTACACTTCCTATGGAACAATATGGTAAAGGCCTCCTCATTATGCAAAGAATGGGATATGATGGTCAGAGTGCTTTGGGATCCTACAAACAAGGACGACATGAACCGCTACTACCAGAGTTCAAACCCAAAGGTAATACAGGACTAGGCTTTGAAAAGGAGGTCCTTCCTAAACTCAGATTCAAAGGAAAACCCAGCAAACCATTTTGCCCACCTACTGCAAAGAGGGCACCTTTTATAGTCAAAGCACCATCAAGAATTATCCCCACTACCCCATTGAGGCTCACGACTACACTGCAACCATCACCAGTGCCAAACATCCCACCAATCGAACCAGTAATCCCATCCACAGCAGTCATCACATCAAAAAAACCATTCATAGCAGCAACTATATTGGAACCCGCAGTAGCATCTATGGCACCAGTCGTTCCAACAGAAGTCACTAAATCAACACTGTCGATACTTCCAGTGACAAATCCTTTAATTCCCATCATGGTTCCTGCAGCACCGATCACCACAAAGGTACATAAACCAATCACGCCTGCAGTGTTCAACTCCAGTGACATCCCAGTATGGTATAGCAATCGGATGCTGGAAAGTGATTCAAAGACCGACTCACATGAGTGGGAATTTGATTCTGTACAGCTTAACACTTCAGATGAGGAAGACATATCACCACCTCCGCCACGCAAAGACATCCCTATTTACGGAGAAGCACAGATAAAGACCACTTGGGTACCTGAGCTGGAAACATCTTCCACAGACCCTACGTCTCATCCTATGCCTGATTCTGACAGGGAGAGTACCATCAACGACCTTCACCACACTATCTTAACCCTCACTAATACATCTCCTGCACTTAACTTAATCGATGAAGTAATGCCCATTATCCACCCTGAACTCATCGAATGGAACCAACCAAATCCCCCATGTCTTGACCTCTTCCAAAATGATGAGGCTATCATTGACTTTTTGGAATTAAGGGATAATCTACCAAGTGGGGATCACAAAGATGGATTCACCATTGAACTTAATAGCACATCATATTTCAGGGTGGATGCCAAACCCTTCAGCTGCAAAAATATAACATTAAAACATGAATCTTCCAGTGAAAACCACACTGTGGCACTGTTTGATCCGACAAAAGTAAAAAGAAAGAGCGTATCCAACGGTGAAAACCTCTTTGAGGCACCTGAGGATGAAGGGTTTGACATTCTCCCTGCTAGTACACAACAGGAATGATCGACGATTCTCATTGAGGAGACCAAAGAATACAATGTGGGGACTCTTGAAAATCCTCATATCATACATCTGGCATCTCTTCTCACTCCACAGGAACAACCTCAATTTATAGAGTTCTTCCAGCAACACCAGATCAATTTTGCATGGTGATATGCAGACATGCCTGGGCTTGATCCGGATTTAGTTATGCATCACCTCACAGTAGCAAAAGGAGCCAAACCTATCAAGCAGAATCTTCGTAAGATGCATCCTCAGATTGTCGTGCTGGTCAAAACAGAACTCAAGAAACTCCTGGATGTTGGTTTCATTAGACCAATTGATTATGCAGAATGGATCTCCAATATTGTGCCAGTTGGCAAACCAAAAGGGGGCATCCACATTTGTACAGACTTCAGAGATCTGAATAAAGCATGTCCTAAGGATGACTTCCCTCTACCAAATATCGACATCATAGTAGATTTGACAGCAGGACATGCCATTCTTTCACTCATGGATGGCTTTTCAGGATACAATCAAATAAAAATCACACCAGAGGACCAACATAAGATAGCCTTCACATGTCCATGGGGCACATACTTGGAATGTAATGCCCTTCGGTCTAAAGAATGCAGGAGCGACCTATCAAAGAGCAATGACCACCATCTTCCATGATATGATGCATACTATGATGGAAGATTATGTGGATGACTTACTAGCAAAATCACTCACTAGAGATGGACATCTCCACATTTTAGATAAAATCTTTGATAGACTGGAACAATACCATGTTCGACTCAACCCAAAGAAATGTGTTTTTGGAGTGACCTCCGGGAAGCTTCTAGGATACATTGTCTCAAGCAAAGGCATTGAGGTCGATCTAGCAAAGGTTAAGGCAATCATGGACATGCCACCACCAAGGAATATCAGTCAGCTAAGGACACTACAAGGATGGCTTCAATCCATCCGCAAATTCATTGCACAATTGGCTGATAAGTGTCACCCATTCACACACCTGCTACACAAGAACATCCGCTTTTAGTGGGATGACAAATGCCAACAAGCATTTCAGGCACTTAAAGACTATCTCATGAATCCACCATTGTTGATGCCACCAGATCCAAGTAGACCATTGTTACTTTATATCTCAGCAACCAGTACAGCATTGGGTGTGCTATTGGCACAACATAATGCAGAAGGTAAAGAGTGTGCTGTATACTACATCTCTCGCACACTGGTTGGCTATGAACTCAATTACACACCTATTGAGCGAGCTTGCCTAGTAGTGATCTTAGCAGCCACTAAATTGCGGCACTATCTGTTAACACACAAGGTACAACTCATCGCAAAGATTGATCCACTCAAGTACTTACTTAGCAAAGCAGCATTGACAGGCCACTTGGCCAAATGGGTAATGATTCTAAGTGAATTTGACATTGAGTATGTGGACCGTAAGGCTATCAAAGGGCAAGTTATTGAAGATGAGTTGGCCGATGCACCACTCATAGGTGATCATCCTCTCATTTCCAATTTTCCAGATGAAGAGATATTCATGATCACAGAAGCACAGCCATGGAAACTATATTTTGATGGTTCATACACTAGGCATGGCTCGGGGGCAGGCATTCTGTTTATCACACCTCAAGGTGATAGCATCCCGAAGTCTTACAGGCTCACATTTCCATGCACAAACAACATAGCAGAATATGAGGCTTTGATCACAGGACTCAGGCTAGCCATACAATGGAAATTAAAAGAACTACAAGTATATGGCGACTCACAACTGGTCATTCGACAAGCAACAGATGAGTATCAAACCAAAGATGATAAACTCATGCCATACAAGCAAATGGTGGACACTCTAAAGGCATCATTTACTACTATCACTTTTGAGCAGATACCAAGAGATCAGAATTGAGCTGCTGACGCCATGGCTACCATCGCATCTCTCTTAGATCTTCCACAGAATTCAACACGCTACGAGTTCTTGGTAGAACAGCTTTGGATCCTCGCTTATGATATCCCTGAATCCAAAATGATATGTCACCTTGTTGGTTCTGAATCCCCATGGTATGGTGAATTCTACACCTATCTCCATGATCACACCCTTCCTCCCGACCAATCAAATAACCAATGAAAAACCTTTATTCGCCAAACTGCTCGATATACCATTATTGCTGAAACCCTATACCGACGTAGTCTTGATGGTACTCTCCTTCGATGTCTGGAACAAGATGAGATAACAAAAAGCTTTGGAAGCGGTACATGAAGGAATTTGCGGGACTCATTCAAGTGGTCCATCACTAGCCAAGAAACTCATGCGAGCTGGATACTATTGGCCATCTGTGGAAAAGGATTCCTACTACTTTGTCAGGAAATGCAAGAAATGTCAAGTTCATGGTGACCTGATACATGCACCAGCACAAGAATTGCAACCAATCACAACACCATGGCCTTTTTGTCAATGGGGCCTTGATCTTGTGGGCAAGAAGATCGCCTCATTCATCCTCAACTACATCATCTGTCGGTATGGTATGCCCATGTCCATTGTCACAGATAACGGTCTTCCTTTCAAAAATCAGGATGTCTGTGAGCTTTGTGAGAAATTTCATATCCAACACCGCTTTTCCACTCCCTATTACCCACAAGGCAATGGTCAGGCTGAAGCATCTAATAAAAACATATTGCGGATCCTAAAGAAGACAGTCAATGATGCCGGTCGTGATTGGCATGTTCAATTGAATCCAACACTATGGGCATATCGAACTAGCATTCGGACCCCTACAGGTGCAACTCCTTATTCATTGGTCTATGGTGCAGAAGCTATCTTACCTATTGAGGTCGAGATACCATCCTTACGAGTTTCATTGCACAATCTCATCGATGATGAAGCATACAGAGTATCCCGTCTTCAGGACTTGGAGTTACTAGATGAGAAGCGACAAGCTACATACAATCATCTCAAAGCCTATCAGTAGCACATGAGCAGAAGCTACAATCACTGAGTTAGATCTCATACATTTGAGGTAGGTGATCTTGTTTTTCGAGAGAATCCTCACAACCAACCAAACTGAGAACATCAAGGCAAGTTTGAATCAAACTGGCTGGGCCCATATGTTGTCACTGCTGTATTCGGGTCCGGGGCATATCAGTTGGCTACTTCAGAAGGAGAACCGCTTGCGGATCCAATCAATAGCATGCACCTCAAAAGGTTTTATACCTAAGGTGTACAGAGCATCAGACTCCCCTGCATATCAGAAAAATACCAAAAACATTCAGAAAAATGTCCTGAAGAAAATACAAAAACATTCAAAAAAAGTAAAGAAAAATCATGCATCCAAATGGTGAACAACCACTCCGGTGGCACCTTGGGTAAGTGCGATGGTGAAAACTTGGCAAACAGGCACCACTCGTAAAGGCAATGGCTCCAGTATCTTTCAAGCTCGTTGCGATCACATTCACACATACATCCATCCATCCCAACCATGGCTTGTTATTTGACCTACAATTAAGAAAGTACTCCATGCGTCTAGCATCCCACCTTTTCATAGTCAGGTCTAAAACTGGGGGCAATACCCTTACCCTAGTGATGGAAGTGGATTCTACATTGTCTTATGTGTCATTCCGCTCTTCATTCAGGCAATCATCAGAAAATATCAAAAACATTCAAAAAAAAAATGACTCTCAAAATACCAAAACATCCCAAAATTGTTTCACAAAATCCAAAAAACATCGGAAAACCCATCAAAAATCACACAAAAACATGGCAACACCTTGTACATAGTCATCCGATTAGATGCAAAACAAACATTGACAATACTCACACACTGACCATTTACCAATCAAACCAAAACAATTGACATCAACAATCCAAACTGTCTTTAAAACAAGGATGCATCCTTCCTTACCAAAACAAAGACAAGATGACATTTTCTTTGAAAAGAAAATTCTGTTAGGCTATCAAATACTTGGTTAATTTGTGAGTACAATCGTTTGTTTATCTGTATCGGAATCTTTTAGCATTGTTTTGTATCGTTTGCACATTATTTCCGATGAAGTTCTGGGGCATGTACTAATGGTGTCTACGTGGGAAGTTCACTAAGCTACGTGATCATAGGAAAAAATGCAATTATAGATCATTACAGCTTGCTGACTACAGCGTATACCTTGACCATATGAGCATGAACCATTACCAAGGATCCATATTCTTTATTCTTTATGTATATACTATTTGTTTGCAGGTACAATGCTCATCCTTTGATTCCTCTTCCTCCAAATTGGATAAAGGTTTTATTTTCTTAGTACGGTATGCACTTGTCTTAGGATCTGATCAGCCTAAGATCAAGGAGGACGATCCAAGTCATGCACGACAGGAGATAATCCTTGTCTGTTTCGCAAGCAATACTCTGGTCGACTTGACCCTTATATCAAGTCGTTTGTATTAACTTGCTATATTAAAATCCATGAAAGAAATACTCAGGTCATCTTGAATCATTGTGTCAAGATGCTTGCATTCTCTTCCAACATTTTAAAGCTCAATGATGAAAATAGAGCACTATGGATCGTCATTTCACCTCATCTATTTATACATTACATTCCGTTGCATATCACCCATCCATTCATTCATTCATATGTAGGCTTTTACATGCAAAAAAAAAAAATGACTAATAAAAGCTGGTCTTGGAATCAATCACGACCGAGTACTCTGATACATCATCAATGCATCACGCAAAGTCTTACAAAACCTTGCATTCCTCATGGTCATATCATCATTTGCATTTAGGTGCATCTTGCATTACGTCCATTCATGTCATTTTTAAACTTAAACATTGCATATAGTTCATTATTGACATTAGTTTTCATTAAAAATCATTTTCATCATTGCATCAATCATAAATTATTAGATTCATTCATGAGATTAACTTGTCTATGGTTGTTTTAAAAATCATTTATTAAGCATTTCATCCAGTGTAAATTATCCATTATCATTAAACTTTTCATCATTTATCATTTGCATTCATTTCTTTATCATTAAAAAGATGCATTCATTCATTACTAAGTATCTTCTTATGCTCATTGTAAGATTCATTCACATTGCATTCATTATCATTACATTAAGGTGCAGATATTATACCCATTAGTTATCATATCATCCCATTATCATTTGTACTTACAAACATATTTTAAACGCATTTTAGATTCATAAGACCATTTGTTTACAAAACATTGGTTCATACCATTTCATATATCCATTTTACGTATACATTCATTTAAAACACATTATCATATAAACACTTGTACTTTACATTTGTTTATACATATGCATTCATTTAAAACACATTATCATATAAACACTTGTCCTTTACATTTGTTTATCCATCTGCATTCATTTAGGCATCATCATATAAACACTTGTACTTTACATTTGTTTATCCATCTGCATTCATTTAGGCATCATCATAAAAACATTTGTACTTTACATTTTGTTTCTCCATATTACATTCATCAAAAAACACATCTAGATACATACTCATACATAACATCATTCATTCCACCATTGCATTAACATCATCTTATCATTACATCGCAATAGGAAACACCATAAATCTTGTTCATACATCAAAACATAAGCATATATCATCATGGCATTACATACATAAAGCATTACATCACAAATCAAATACATCATATACATATAAACCTGCATTCATATGTCAGTATACAACATCATAAATCATCATCAAAAACATGCATAAAAGGAAACATCTCATCAAATGCATACATATACACATATACATCTAAGCAAAAAATCATCATCATGCATAAACATCCATACATAATCAAATGCATATCATCATAATATGGGATCTCCTCATATATATCATCTCATATATCAAAGTACAATGAAGTCTACAAAAAATCGGCTACTAAGAGCCATCCAAGATACAGTCCAAAAATAGACAATGATACAATACATGTATGCAAAAATGCTCTCTCAAATGTCGCTCTGGCCAGATGTTGTACCACCACCACCTCTACCTACTCCACCACTGGTACCTGCACTACCTGATCCATCTCTCCGTGGAGGCCTCATCGAACCCCCACTCCCTCCTACATCCCCTGATCTCTCCTGCCGAAGAGGACCCATCACACCCCCACTGCTCTGCATCCTCTGTGATCGCTCGGATCTGGCCTGTCGTATCTGTGAGTAGCTGAGAGCTCATTGGCTAATCGGCACCACCTGCTCATATAACCCCCGCCAGTACTCTATCTCCGCCTGAGCTCGCCACATCTCCCTCATAATCTCCCCTGAAGGCCCCTGTGCACCAGTCCGCACTCTCTCCTGCAGCTCCGCCAATCTCTCCACTGCAGTATCTCTCTCCCGCAGCACTACTGTCAGCTCTGACTCACGTGCAAATAGCTGCACATCCCTAGCTGCTACCTCCTCCTCTAATCTCTCTACCTGGGTCTGTAAATAACCTATCATATGATCCTGCAGATCCCCAGTAGCTCCCTCCCCCATGTCCATGGCTGCCGCACCTGTATCACCCCCTGCACCACCCTCCCCTGCACCACCCTCCCCTGCACCTGTATCCATTGGGATCTCTCTCTCCATCCCCCTCCCACTCAGCTGCACTCCTCCCTGCATCAAAGGTCCCTATGATATCTGAAGAGGTAGTCCACCTCTTCCTCTCCGCTGCCTCGGCATCCCCAAACCTCCTCCACCTCCTCCACCTCCTCCTCCACCACCTCCTCCTCCTCCTCCTCCACCTCCATCTCCTCCTCCTTGGCCTCCTGCTCTCCATCCTCGTCCCCTCTCATCCTCAAAAGATGGGATCGGCTCAGCTGGGTCTGATATCCGTAGGATCGGGTGCGCCACCCGATACTGTGTATACTCTGCTGTCACACCTGCATCAATGACCCTCGGTCGTAGGTCCCATGGCCTCGCCTGTAGTGTCTGAAACTCTGCCAGTGCCTGATCATATGGTAGCACTGGACCCCATGCATACTGCTCTTGGATCACTCGTGCATACTCCCCTGATCCGCTCGGCAGTCCCTGCTGCCATCCAAACTGCCTCATCACCCGTCCTGGCACCTGTCTCTCCACATGATAAGAGGTCCTCCCAATGAGGAATCGGGTCATGAAGCAATAAGGTAGTGCCTCCGCATCATCCTCCCATGGCTCACACTCTAAGTATGGCCGCCAGATCACTGCATCCAGGTCATCTAATGCCCGCCGCCACCACTCTAACTTCCCCAAGTGGGGCTAACTCATCATGCCACTGTACATAAACATGTATGGCTGGTCCACGGCTCGGAATCTGAGACTCACTGGTCGAGTCACTGGTAAGTGCTCCCATGTCCACACATGCAGCAGCGTCATGCCCACTGCAAGAGAACCTCTCCCCCGGTACACTACCTCGTGTAGCTCCTGATACATGTGCGCTAACACACACGGCCCCCAAGCAAATCGGGTCCCCTCAGTCATCATCATCTCTATCACCTGTCCCCATCCCACCGCCAATCCATGTGACTGCCTGTCTGGACACAGAAGTCCTCCCACAATCCCTGACAACACTGCTGGAAGGGGCTCATATAGTGCTGCTATATCCTCCCATGCGATCGAGCCATCATCAATGTATACATCCTCCTCAAAAATCCTCTGACAAGACACCGTCCCCTAGGATCTATCATATGTCACCAGCTCCCCCCAAATCAGAATCTGAAGGATATGCCACACGTCCTCCAAAGTCACCGTCATCTCTCCCTGAGCTAGATGAAACGTGCACGTCTCACTGTGCCATCGCTCTGCCAAGGCTGTAATCAGGCCGTGATTCATCCGAATCATGGGCATGTGCATCACCTCGTACAACCCAGTCGCTGCTATACAGTCAATCTCTATCTGCGTCAACCGGTCCCGCAACCCCTGTGTCACAGGGTGGCGTTCGCATAACTGCAACACGTGCAGATCCTCCTGCACATCGCCATTCATCAAATCACCATCAGTTGTTTTGTTATCAAACTTTCTTAAGTTTAAACCTAGACTATCATCAGATACTTTAATCAAGTATCTTTGGGTCTCAACAGGTAAGCAATCATGGCCGCCTAGACTTCAATAGGCATTTATCCTAACAAATGACCTAAGTCTTATCAGGCTGCTATGGTTCAAAACAACTCCCACTTCACCTCGCCATCCATCAATCATTACGCATTAGGAAATTTATTTTGTCCGAAACTGGGGCATCTTGTTATCTTAAGGCAAAAGCACTATTTTATCTTCAATAGCGCTAAATCTACACAATAGCACTACAACCCTAGCAAAAGCGCTCAACCAGCTCTACAATAGCGCTACAAAAACAAAAGCACTAAAACCGCTATACAATAGCGCTATTCTACATCAATAGCACTCAATTAACCCTACCATAGCGCTACTTTGTCAAGTGCGTTAAAACTTGCCTACAATAGCGCTAATGCATACAAAAGTGCTCAAACCAGACCACAATAGTGCTATTGCGGCACAATAGCGCTAATTCATGGAGCAAAAGTGCTAAAACCATAGTTCCAGCGCTCTTGCTCCGACTTGACTTTGACTCAGCTAAAAACCTATCCAAAATGCACAAAAAGTCAGTTTTCGAATTTGCGTACCGCTGGTCCATAGTCGGCTGGGCATTGGAACCGACGGATACGCTCAAATCTATGCTCGGTGATCGGAATCGGCATCTTCACTCCTCCTTGCTCCTCCAAATGTCACTGTCAGAGCTCTCGTTTTCAACTGGTCGCGGTCACAAATGATCCTATTTTCACCTCTTTCACCCCATTTATACCCCTCGCCGTCACTGTAACTTCACCCCGCTCATCGCCGTGGTCCCCGTGAACTTCCCGAGCCCCCCATTTCTCCATCTTTCCCCCGATTTCTTCTATTTTTCACCAGTATACCTAACTTCTTCTCTTCTATCACCCTACCAATTTTCATTCTTTTTCGAGAGATCGCCCGATTTTTTGAACTTTTTCGGCCCATCTCTCGAGGGGGCATACCACCCATTAAATTTATATTTTATGGGGCATTTCTTCACAACAGTTTTTCTTTTTTTGAAATGATGCGATAAACTGCACCATCTCAAAGAGGGGCAAATGTAGTCACATAAATCTGTCCATTTTAATTAAATAAATATTTCGTATTTATTTGATTAAAAATCCACTAGCCATCAATTAATTAAATTAAGATTTAATTAATTCGTCTCCAAACATTCTTCTATTAATTAAATAAATTATTCAATTTATTTTAATTAATTCAAATTCCAATCAATTAAATAAATAAAATCAATTTATTTAATTAAATCCCCTTTTCCTCTTTTAAATAAATTAAATAAAACATTTATTTAAATCATTATCCCCACCCCACTTGCATTTTCCTACAAATACAACTTGCACACATTTATTGAAATAAATGAATTTTTATTTTAAATAAAATCCTATTTTCCCTCACCCACCAAATCCACTTGCAAAAATCTAATCCCCTTCTAGATTCTTCTAACCCCTTCCTAATTAGCCTAATCCATCTCTTAAATATTGTCACATTCCTAAGCAAAATGGAGTCACTTCTCAAAGTCTTTGATAACCATTAAAGGCTTTCACCCTTCAACTACCAAAATCCTTAAAGTCTTTGAAAACCATTGAAGGCTTCCAACTTTCAACCAGTTAATCCCCAAAGTCTCCAATAACCATTAATGGTTAATTCAACCCTTCCACATGGTTAAAACATTTGTTTTGACTCAACCTCTACCCAACCCAAGGGTCTCATCAAGCCTTTAATGCTTTGACCATGATTATCTCTTAATCATTTGCACAAAGGTTTATCCTTGGATTAATTCCTAATCCAGTGGGTAATCCTAATTTAGGCTTGACCCTTAGCCTTTAGATAACCATGAGGTCTTCTCAGGCCTTTAATGCCTCCAACCTCTTCTTTCAACCCAACCCTATGTTGACATTTGTCACCATTTAATTGGTGTCAATTGTGCACATGGATTCCCAACTTTCAAGCTTGACCCTTGATTAAACCTTTCAATCTTGGCCATCCATTGCTCCATTTTTCCTATAAATAGAGCCCATTCCTTCATAATCTAGATCCTGAAAACTTGTAAGCATTTAGACTATAGACATTTTAGAGAGAATTTAGCATAGCATAACTAAATCTTGTCTTTTTGGTTAAAATACATCATTTTAGCATAAAAATAGCTTTTTATTTCATATTTGGAACTATACTACAAAATCTCAATCCTCCATAAGCATCCATAGTGCAAAAAGTTGCTGAGAGTTACACTATTTTGGAACTTGGAGAGGAGAGGAACAAGGGAGAAGGAGCTAATATCATGCTAAGAGATAGTTGGAGATGTCTCATTATCTTTACTTCTTTAGTTAGATACATTAGCATGTTTTTAGTGTCTCTTTTGGAATGTCTTCATATGTTTTAGTTTTAGATTGACTAACACTAATGCTTTGTGTGTTTTTGTGTTGTTTGATCTTAAACTAACCTTGTGCCATTTAGGAGGGCATCATTTAATACCACCCATTAAATTTACATTTTATGGGGCATTTTCTTCACAACAGTTTTTCTTTCTTTGAAACGATGCGATAAACTGCACCGTCTCAAAGAGGGGCAAATGTAGTCACATAAATCTGTCCATTTTAATTAAATAAATATTTTGTATTTATTTGATTAAAAATCCACTAGCCATCAATTAATTAAATTAAGATTTAATTAATTCGTCTCCAAACATTCTTCTATTAATTAAATAAATTATTCAATTTATTTTAATTAATTCAAATTCCAATCAATTAAATAAATAAAATCAATTTATTTAATTAAATCCTCTTTTCCTCTTTTAAATAAATTAAATAAAACATTTATTTAAATCATTATCCCCACCCCACTTGCATTTTCCTACAAATGCAACTTGCACACATTTATTGAAATGAATAAATTTTTATTTTAAATAAAATCCTATTTTCCCTCACCCACCAAATCCACTTGCAAAAATCTAATCCCCTTCTAGATTCTTTTAACCCCTTCCTAATTAGCCTAATCCATCTCCTAAATATTGTCACATTCCTAAGCAAAATGGAGTCACTTCTCAAAGTCTAAAAGTCTTTGATAACCATTAAAGGCTTTCAACCTTCAACCACCAAAATCCTTAAAGTCTTTGAAAACCATTGAAGGCTTCCAACTTTCAACCAGTTAATCCCCAAAGTCTCCAATAACCATTAATGGTTAATTCAACCCTCCCACATGGTTAAAACATTTGTTTTGACTCAACCTCTACCCAACCCAAGGGTCTCATCAAGCCTTTAATGCTTTGACCATGATTATCTCTTAATCATTTGCACAAAGGTTTATCCTTGGATTAATTCCTAATCCAGTGGGTAATCCTAATTTAGGCTTGACCCTTAGCCTTTAGATAACCATGAGATCTTCTCAGGCCTTTAATGCCTCCAACCTCTTCTTTCAACCCAACCCTATGTTGACATTTGTCACCATTTCATTGGTGTCAATTGTGCACATGGATTCCCAACTTTCAAGCTTGACCCTTGATTAAACCTTTCAATCCTGGCCATCCATTGCTCCATTTTTCCTATAAATAGAGCCCATTCCTTCATAATCCAGATCCTGAAAACTTGTAAGCATTTAGACTATAGACATTTTAGAGAGCATTTAGCATAGCATAACTAAATCTTGTCTTTTTGGTTAAAATACATCATTTTAGCATAAAAATAGCTTTTTATTTCATATTTGGAGTTATACTACAAAATCTCAATCCTCCATAAGCATCCATAGTGCAAAAAGCTGCTGAGAGTTACACTATTTTGGAACTTGGAGAGGAGAGGAACAAGGTTGAAGGAGCTAATATCATGCTAAGAGATAGTTGGAAATGTCTCATTATCTTTACTTCTTTAGTTAGATACATTAGCATGTTTTTAGTGTCTCTTTTGGAATGCCTTCATATGTTTTAGTTTTAGATTGACTAACACTAATGCTTTGTGTGTTTTTGTGTTGTTTGATCTTAAACTAACCTTGTGCCATTTAGGAGGGCATCATTTAATACCACCCATTAAATTTACATTTTATGGGGCATTTCTTCACAACAGTTTTTCTTTCTTTGAAACGATGCGATAAACTGCACCGTCTCAAAGAGGGGCAAATGTAGTCACATAAATCTGTCCATTTTAATTAAATAAATATTTCGTATTTATTTAATTAAAAATCCACTAGCCATCAATTAATTAAATTAAGATTTAATTAATTCATCTCCAAACATTCTTCTATTAATTAAATAAATTATTCAATTTATTTTAATTAATTCAAATTCCAATCAATTAAATAAATAAAATTAATTTATTTAATTAAATCCCCTTTTCCTCTTTTAAATAAATTAAATAAAACATTTATTTAAATCATTATCCCCACCCCACTTTAATTTTCCTACAAATGCAACTTGCACACATTTATTGAAATAAATGAATTTTTATTTTAAATAAAATCCTATTTTCCCTCACCCACCAAATCCACTTGCAAAAATCTAATCCCCTTCTAGATTCTTCTAACCCCTTCCTAATTAGCCTAATCCATCTCCTAAATATTGTCACATTCCTAAGCAAAATGGAGTCACTTCTCAAAGTCTAAAAGTCTTTGATAACCATTAAAGGCTTTCAACCTTCAACCACCAAAATCCTTAAAGTCTTTGAAAACCATTGAAGGCTTCCAACTTTCAACCAGTTAATCCCCAAAGTTTCCAATAACCATTAATGGTTAAGTCAACCCTCCCACATGGTTAAAACATTTGTTTTGACTCAACCTCTACCCAACCCAAGGGTCTCATCAAGCCTTTAATGCTTTGACCATGATTATCTCTTAATCATTTGCACAAAGGTTTATCCTTGGATTAATTCCTAATCCAGTGGGTAATCCTAATTTAGGCTTGACCCTTAGCCTTTAGATAACCATGAGATCTTCTCAGGCCTTTAATGCCTCCAACCTCTTCTTTCAACCCAACCCTATGTTGACATTTGTCACCATTTCATTGGTGTCAATTGTGCACATGGATTCCCAACTTTGAAGCTTGACCCTTGATTAAACCTTTCAATCCTGGCCATCCATTGCTCCATTTTTCCTATAAATAGAGCCCATTCCTTCATAATCCAGATCTTGAAAACTTGTAAGCATTTAGACTATAGACATTTTAGAGAGCATTTAGCATAGCATACCTAAATCTCGTCTTTTTGGTTAAAATACATCATTTTAGCATAAAAATAGCTTTTTATTTCATATTTGGAGCTATACTACAAAATCTCAATCCTCCATAAGCATCCATAGTGCAAAAAGCTGCTGAGAGCTACACTATTTTGGAACTTGGAGAGGAGAGGAACAAGGGAGAAGGAGCTAATATCATGCTAAGAGATAGTTGGAGATGTCTCATTATCTTTACTTCTTTAGTTAGATACATTAGCATGTTTTTAGTGTCTCTTTTGGAATGCCTTCATATGTTTTAGTTTTAGATTGACTAACACTAATGCTTTGTGTATTTTTGTGTTGTTTGATCTTAAACTAACCTTGTTCCATTTAGGAGGGCATCATTTAATACCACCCATTAAATTTACATTTTATGGGGCATTTCTTCACAACAGTTTTTCTCTTTGAAATGATGCGATAAACTGCACCATCTCAAAGAGGGGCAAATGTAGTCACATAAATCTGTCCATTTTAATTAAATAAATATTTCGTATTTATTTGATTAAAAATCCACTAGCCATCAATTAATTAAATTAAGATTTAATTAATTCGTCTCCAAACATTCTTCTATTAATTAAATAAATTATTCAATTTATTTTAATTAATTCAAATTCCAATCAATTAAATAAATAAAATCAATTTATTTAATTAAATCCCCTTTTCCTCTTTTAAATAAATTAAATAAAACATTTATTTAAATCATTATCCCCACCCCACTTGCATTTTCCTACAAATGCAACTTGCACACATTTATTGAAATAAATGAATTTTTATTTTAAATAAAATCCTATTTTCCCTCACCCACCAAATCCACTTGCAAAAATCTAATCTCCTTCTAGATTCTTCTAACCCCTTCCTAATTAGCCTAATCCATCTCTTAAATATTGTCACATTCCTAAGCAAAATGGAGTCACTTCTCAAAGTCTAAAAGTCTTTGATAACCATTAAAGGCTTTCAACCTTCAACCACCAAAATCCTTAAAGTCTTTGAAAACCATTGAAGGCTTCCAACTTTCAACCACTTAATCCCCAAAGTCTCCAATAACCATTAATGGTTAATTCAACTCTCCCACATGGTTAAAACATTTGTTTTGACTCAACCTCTACCCAACCCAAGGGTCTCATCAAGCCTTTAATGCTTTGACCATGATTATCTCTTAATCATTTGCACAAAGGTTTATCCTTGGATTAATTCCTAATCGAGTGGGTAATCCTAATTTAGGCTTGACCCTTAGCCTTTAGATAACCATGAGGTCTTCTCAGGCCTTTAATGCCTCCAACCTCTTCTTTCAACCCAACCCTATGTTGACATTTGTCACCATTTAATTGGTGTCAATTGTGCACATGGATTCCCAACTTTGAAGCTTGACCCTTGATTAAACCTTTCAATCCTGGCCATCCATTGCTCCATTTTTCTTATAAATAGAGCCCATTCCTTCATAATCTAGATTCTGAAAACTTGTAAGCATTTAGACTATAGACATTTTAGAGAGCATTTAGCATAGCATAACTAAATCTTGTCTTTTTGGTTAAAATACATCATTTTAGCATAAAAATAGCTTTTTATTTCATATTTGGAGCTATACTACAAAATCTCAATCCTCCATAAGCATCCATAGTGCAAAAAGCTACTGAGAGCTACACCATTTTGGAACTTAGAGAGGAGAGGAACAAGGGAGAAGGAGCTAATATCATGCTAAGAGATAGTTGGAGATGTCTTATTATCTTTACTTCTTTAGTTAGATACATTAGCATGTTTTTAGTGTCTCTTTTGGAATGCCTTCATATGTTTTAGTTTTAGATTGACTAACACTAATGCTTTGTGTGTTTTTGTGTTGTTTGATCTTAAACTAACCTTGTGCCATTTAGGAGGGCATCATGTACCGTATCTGATCTTGGTAGCATGCCTTGGTAGTGCAAGAAAAGTATCTATCTACTGTTATGTAATGTCAAAATCAATCTCATAACCCATAGGTGGCAAAGATTGAGTTCTCGGTTCTACTACATTGACATAGCAATAGTCGGTGTCCACTTCAAAACATATACTATCCTTGTATTTCTCCATTAACTGGGGTGGTATCTTGTACCTGTTATGCATCTTTTCCTGAAACTTGCTAAAATAATTATCCATAGTCTCATTGAAGTTATCACCTAGCTATTTGATGAAGTCATTGATTTGATGGGTGATTGGTCGGTGTAGCTCCCAAACTACATTACTAACTGATGGAAAGAATTTCTTAAAATAGAAAAACATGCATACCAAAAGTGATCCAAACTTCAGTGTGTTTGCTGAGTTGTTCTTCTTTGGCTTCCTTATGGTGTTGAGATTTTCAAACATATTTTTCAACAACATTTGGCATAGATCAATTTTCATACCTTTCTTCACAATTTTATAGGCTAAGTCAACAGCAGCACAGGGTACATTGTTTTCCCTTGCTGATTGAAAGAAACAATAACCTATGACTCTAATTGCAAACTTTAGCTTTGCATCTGTGACATTGTTCAGTTTCAGACCTGTACAATCAGATTCAACTCTGGTTAAAGTGATCAATTCCTTCTGTGAAATCATTTTCTGAGCTTGGGCATGGTTAAAAATAGGGTAACCCGTGATCAAGTGGATGATTTCCTTGGTGATCTTGAATGGTTTCTCTTCTAACCACATAAATTCACCATGAACTCTGCTCAAAACAAATTTAACCCATTGGGGTTTGAAGACTCATGGGTAGGTTAGGGCTTCGGTCAATCCCTTGATTTTAATATGTTCAAACTTGCTATCCAGTTTTCCATCAGTACACAATTCATCATGTGTCCTTGATCTCTGTGTGACCCAGTTCCTCAATGTTATCCCCTTTTTTTCTCTTATAGCCCATAAAAAATAAGGGTCACCATTTTCACAGAGCTTAAGTCTTCATCAATCGGGTTTCGTACTCATCTGTTGAACCTTTTATAAAGTTCAAAATTCGGTTTCAAAGGAAATGTGATCCATTAAGTTCTAAGTATTCATTAGCATAGTCATTGAACTTGAACTTTCAACCTTTTCGGTTCAAGGTTCAAGGTTCAATCGGTCCTTTGTCTTGTGTTTTGCAGCTATCTCTTTAGTGCTAATCTTGTGGTCGCTTTAAACTTGAACCATTGAACCTTTTTTTAAATGGTTCAAGGTTCAAGGTTCATTCCCATGTCATTGAATTTTCCTTTTGTCTCTTTCTACCTATTCGCAAATGTTGATCTTTTGTCATTGAACTTTGAACCAATGAACTTCTTTTAAAATAGCTCAAGGTTCAAAGCGGTGTTTCAAATCAGCCCGATGGTGTTTAGGAAGAAAAGGCGGTGCGATGGAAACAGAATATTCCTTGTTTTCCATGTTTTCAAATTTTATTTATGGAAAACAATCATGAGAAAGCATGTCAACTGTGTGAAATTGATTTTTAATTAATGAGCATGTCAGAACTATATCAAATCATGAGGGGTTTTACATGGATAAATGAGCTGGGACGAAGCATGTTTTGGTACTTTTCAGTGTTTTCTATCCTTAAATATGATGCTTCTCAGGTCAGACAATTATTGTTGCCATTGGCGAAGAGTAGAGATGCAGAAGGTAATTTAGCTCAGTTTTTCTGAGGGTTACATAGTTTGATGGTGAAAATAGGTGAGTTTAATTGCTTATTTCCCCCTACTCTGGTTTAGTTTTGAAATTGGAAAAATATAATTCTTTGGCTCGGAGTTGAATGTTGTCTGATTGATGCAATTTTAAGCAAAAATGAGACTGACTCTTCCAAAATTGGATTGAACATCATGTTTGATTAGTACCCTACCAAAATTAGATGATACAACCTTGATTCAAAATGAGTTAGATAATTTTCTAGAATGGGCTAAGAACCCAAAAGCCAATTCCATGATGGAAAAGATAGTTCACAGTGGTTTGGTTGAGGCCGCCGCATTCCCAATTGCTGCTCCTTACCCATAATTAGTTAATGCATGCATGAATAGATATGATGCTAGTAATAGGTGTATTAGGGCCAATAATGGAGACATGCTAGTGTGGATTGACAGAGAAACAGTAATGGCTGCAATTGGAATTCCTCACAAAGAGCCGTATGAAGATTGGTCCATAGGAACCTCATATGCATTTTTCTCTGAGAAGAAAAGTGTTTATTGGAGCGTCATTGCTAGAAACTGGCTCCTTAAAATACAGAAGGGAGGTTCTAGGTTGCTTAAACCCTTGACAAGAGAGCATTTTATTACAAAAGTAAGAGATATTGTGATTCTTTTGAATACGCTTGAGGGGAATTTACATGCCTTCTATTGGGAAGAATGGATGTATTTTTACATTCAGGTATTATTATCTGGTGAGAAATACCTTGACTGGGCGCAAGTAATTACTGAGAGATTGCATGAAGGTTTGAGTAATTTTGTTGGAATGGCTAGTTTTCATATGACTTCCTACCTATTTTATATTTTAGCCTGTATCAGAGAATGGCTAGGATTATATCAAGAACCTTGGGTTGATGGAATGAAGGTCTATGAGTTCTATCCACATTTGTAGATACAAAGGTACACAGAAAACTTCTTGAGATGGAATGATGTCATTGTGGGAAGATTAACTTTTGAACTGTAGGGAAATTTGAATAATAGAATGTCACCTGAAGCATTAAAGTTGGTCAGTACATATGGGAGTTGTTTTATTCAATTTCCTAGATTTACTTATATTAGAATTGGTGGCTTTGAAGATGAACCTTTCAAATTGCCTAGATATGCTCTCAATAGTTATGTACTCTTAGAAGTTTGCAGACAGTTAGCTCATGTTGATAAGAAATTAGGGATGAAAAGTGAGTCTGAAGCAATTTTCCCAATTGAACTTGGATATTATAGTTGCAAAACTATTTTTGATGCATTGAACTTAAAAGTGGAGTTCAAGAAAATGAATTTGTAGCCTTATGTTGCTCGGCAGGGGTTTGACAGCAAAGAATATGCAACGAAACACTTAAATGTTGATGTGAACTTTTCACATATACCCCAGTTAGAAGACTAATAGGAAGATTGCCATAATGAATTTGAAATCCAAAGAAGATTATGGTCAAGGTTCACTATACGGAAAAATATTACTTTGAAATTATCATTGAACATAGCAGGAATACACGAAGAGGAAGGTGAAGATGTATTGGACCTGGAGTTCAATGAAAGAGTTCATGAGCAACCTATTACTGAAATTGACTGGGATAGGAGAGAAGAAGAAAATATTCAATCTAGAACCTTTAATGTTATAAGGAGAACAGAAAAATGGTTAAGAAACCGTAGATCTGGGATAAGATTGACCACTACCTCAGCTGGGAAATCAGTTGAGCAACCTCATGCTGCTATACCAATTTCTTCTTTTGACAATATTGTTGATATTGCAGGTGTCACTGATACACAAAGTGAGAAGGTTCGAACTAGCAGAGTTAAAGAATCACTATTTGGCCCCTCATCAGTTCGAGTCACCCGTTCGAGAAGTAAGAAGAAAAGTAAAGAAATTTTAGGAAAAGAAACTATCATAATTCTTGATAGTGAAGAGGCACAAGTGATTATGGGTGAACCGGAAGCAAACATCCCTGTAACTCAAGATACAGGTAAAGAAAAGGAGCAATCTAAGGAAAACCCCAATCAAGTGACTACTTTGGCTGTCATGGATTCATCTGAATATTAGATGCCGTGAGAAAAAGAATCTCCAAATGTTTCAAGGTGGTTGGGAGCTTCAATTAGTAAGAAACGAAATGTAGTCCCTATCAGTGTACCAATGGAGGATATGGTGAGTAGATGCCTTGGGAAAACACCTAAGTCTAAGAAGCTAAATGTAGAAGCTATGCTAGAAGTGGATGAGAATACGGGGCATTAGGTAGCTGAAGTGGCTAGGCCGATTTCAGACAAAGATCCAGAGAATGCTACTGAGAAGGATTTTGCCATTGAAAAGGTTGATTTAGGAACTGCTTCAAGGGCTGCTGATGCAAAACACCTAGAGTCCTCCACTAAAAGAATGTTATCCAAAACATGGAAGGATGAGAAGGAAAAATGAGAGTTGAAATAGGTTTTAAGCAGATGGTAGAGCACATCAATGCCATACATCATCCCAGTCCATAGCCCCTGTCACAGGTTTCTCAGAGTTTTGATCCTAAATCACCCATGAACCCAAATTTGTTGGATAAGGTTCAGAGGAATTGTATGATGGCAGAAACCTTCAAGGAGTGGCTTGAATCCATAATTCAACAAGGAATAGGGTATATCGCCAATTTGATCAAGGTGTACGAGGATGCTGTAACTGTAACTATAACTCAAGAGCTTGAAACAGAGGTATCAGCATGGGAAAAGGAAAGGAACAAATGGGCTGCAGTATTGATTCAGATGAGAGATGTGCAGAAATATGGTGTCATGAAATTTCTCGCAGAAAAGGCACTAAAAGATTTAGATGACAAGGTACTGTATGTGGCCAAGGAAAATATTGAATGGAGAAATTCAATCATAAAGCAAGGTCATGAAGAATTCATTAAGCTGTTGAAAGAATTGAAAGAACTCATTATCGTGATGCAGAAAGACTTAAAGTGCATTGATGTACAACTTCTTAAGGAAGATGGACAGACCATCAAACAGATAGTATATATGGTGGAGAGCTTCAAAGGAAAGATGAACTTGGTTAAAGAATCAAAGTATTTAACTAGAGATAACTTCACCAGAGTAGCTCGAATTGAATCTATGTTAGTTGTCTATTCAGATCACTTGGAAGTGCATAAAATTAAAGTTATACAAGTGAGTATGGACAAAGAAGTTTGGAAGCAATGCATCCTACACATTGGGCTCCCACATTACCAGGTTGTTTAGAACTTCTCCGTGGCTCATACGGAGTGGCGAAATATATGTGGCACCACACACCCATGAGATAATTTAAGTCATTTTCTGTTCTTATCATTATAGTTGTATTTACAGCTCTCTTCCGTTTAGTTAATTTTAGTTACGAACGGTTGTTTCTTGAAACTTTGGTTTTAGTTAATGGGTCGGTTTCATTTGCTAAAAAAAAGAAGAAGACAATTTAGCCTGGTGGCTATAAATATTAGTGATGGATGTTTTGGCGGGGATCCATAAAATTTTGTAAAAAATTGAGAGAGTAGACTGGTTTTACTTGTAATTTCAGTGAAATACCCATCTTTGAATGGAATGGAATATATGATACATTAGAAAACCTATGAGTTTGAATATATAAAGATTTCTATTGGAATAATTATGTGTTCATGTATCTGATTCCTTTCTCTGATTTTTCATTTTAAGTCTGTGGATCAATTTGATGAATGAAATTAGCTGAAAGCATTTGAATATTCTGATTCCCCTTGTCCTGTGAGTCATGAATGAGTATCAATCAGAGTTCAAATATTTTTGATCATCCTATGAGTTAATCTTCATTTGAAGTCTAATGTCTTACTATGAATTTCATTATCTATCATGAAGCATTCACATTGTGTTGACAAGTGAATATTGAAGCCTTTTGTTTGCTTTCTGGTTAAAAGTGAATTACATGATTAAATTTATTCAAGATTCATTGAATATCATATAGGGAGCTGTACCTTTATGCAGAGGGTAAAACAATAATTATTTACCCAACTGTTGGTTCTCATTGGTTTTTTATTGGGCAACAGGATTATTTATTTATAAATTTTGAGAGATTCAATCTGTTAACCAATAGATTTTTGGCAAATCTGCTGGGGAGTCAAATAATAAGATTAGTTATATAGCCACAAGAAAATAAGTGATTCATTTCAGTTTGCTTGACCATGTGAATCGTGAGCACACTGGAGTCATGAAGGTACACTAGGTCTCAAAGGCATGAAGGGATATTTGATCCAGTTTTTCAAGACTTGCAAAATTTGAATTTCTTTCCTCCCTTTACACCCAGAAGAAGAGAAAGAAGTAGACCCCCAAGCTCTTCCCCTTTTTTTCCCCAAACTTCTATTTGTCAGGCCTTAACCTTGCATGGTGTTACTTTTCCCTCTGTAATTAATCCTACTCCTTTGAATATTGTGCTTCCCATGGCTGGAAATAATCCATGGGGTCTAGCTATAGGACCACTTGCTCTTAGCGCTAATTTGCATTCTTTATCTGAAGGGTCTAGAGAACACTTACCCAAGTTCAATGGTGATGGAAGGGTGACAGTCGATGAACATTTGAATGCATTCAATGTTGCATGTGGGGTTTTAGCTGTTCAACATGAAGATGTAGCAATAAGGTTATTTGTCCAGACATTAACTAAAGGAGCAACTGATTGGTTTTATCATTTGCCAAATGGTGTAATAACAAATTAGCAAGATTTGAAGACCAGGTTTGAGGCTAGGTTCAAAGTAGCAGAAGATGAGCATTCCCTCATAGCCCAGTTAGCCCAATTAAAAAAAGAGATTCTTGAATCAATGAGGGATTTTGTGGTGAAATTTGATAAAATTGTTCATAAGATTCCAATTAATAGAAAGCCCTCTGATGATAATTTAAAGTGTTTCTTTATTAATGCAATGCCTGCAGAAATAAGTTTCTTTATTCATAGGTAAAGAGTGCAAGATTTGGCCACCACCAAAACTTTTGCAGTGAATTTAGAAGATGATTTAATTAATGCGGGTAAATGGAAAAGAGAAGCTCAAACTGCCATCTCACAGTCATCAAATTCCACAACTTCATCTGACCCTGTAATCCAGAGACTGATGAATGATGTAATTACCCTTAAAAGGTAGTTACCTAAAACTAGTACTTCCTATCCTCAGCCTTATCAAGATGTTCCAAGAAGAACTAATAATCAACCCACAGGGATTGGGAATAAAACCTTACAACTACCTCCAGTTCAACAAAGACTGGCCATTGAACCACCACCACATAGGGGAAACATGTGTATTTTTCATTTAATGGATGATCATGATGGTAGTTCATGCCCTAAAATGGTATGACATGCACAAATGCTTAGTATAGGAGAAGTCATAAGTGAGCTTGGTTCAGAAGGAGATGTTCATGGGTAGCTTGGCGACTCTGGAATACACTTTCTTGAATATGAATTTGATTCAGATAGAGGAGGTGATATATTGGTGACCCTTGAAGATCCCTCTTATGCCATTCTTACTAGGAGTTAGCATCCTTCTAAAACTACAAGTATCCCTACTTCTTCTTAAATCTTAACTAAGGGTAAAGAAACCATGAACCGAAATTTGGATAATGGTTGAAAGGTTCAAGAAGTTCAAGAAGTTCAAATGTTCAAGTGGTTTGAGTTTGATACTTCTTTTGATATCTTGGAATTTTGCAAATCATCAAGAATTCAAATCTTGCCTGCAAAATACCTTAAGCTAAACCCTAAAGAATTAGAAAAACTAATTAAGTATGTGCAAGAAGAAATTTCTCAACTGAAACCCTCAAGTTTTCCATTGGTTAATCTTGAAATTTCACAATACAACAAGGAGGTCAAAACTATGGAATTGTTTGCCACTTCTACATCTAAGACATCTGTTGATGAACCAATTGAACCATTGCACATATCTGATATAAAAACCTGAGCCATTTTATGTGTCTTTGTTTATTAATGGATATAAGCTCAATAATTGCATCATCGATTTAGGAGCTTCTGATAATATAATGCCCTCTGTAGTTGCCAAAGCTTTAGGCCCCCCTCTCACTAAAACCTTTGGGAAATGTTATTCAATGGATTCAAAATAGGTGCCCTTGCTTGGTCAGATAAAAGATGCTCAAGTTGCTCTGGCAGTTCATCCAAATAAAAGAGTAAGGCTAACCATACTAGTTGCTGATATTCCTGCAAGTTATGGAATGCTTTTAAGCAGAACCTTCTGTAAGGATTTAGGTGGTGAAATTAAAATGGACTGGTCTGAAGCAATGATTCTAGTAGGTAAACAAAAGATTACTCTCATTCCTGAACCAAAATCCAAATATATGATTTTTCCTTCTGATGATCCAAAGTCACAAATATTGTATTAGGAGTGTGAATTTGGAAACTACTTGCTTTTCTCTGATGATAAAAAGAGTATGTTTGAAGATGTGGTTGATCATACTGTAGAATTGTGGATAATGGAATTTGATGGAAGCTGTGCATCTACTAGGTTTGGCACTAGAGTGGTACTTATTTCTCCATAGGGTGAGAAGATTCCTTTTTCTTTTAAACTAGAGTTTAAAAATACAAATAACACTGTAGAATATGAAGCATTATTGCTAGGAAATGAACAAGCCAAGAAAAAAGGGATTAAACTATTGTGTGCTAAAGGTGATCCAGAATTGATTGTAAATTAGGTTCATAATCATTATTCTGTGAAAAATGAGAGATCAAACATTATAGAAATAGAGTTTGGGATGAAATTGAATATTTTGATGCATTTTCAATAGAGGTTATTCCCAGAAGTCAAAATTCTCGTGCAGTATCAGCATCTTTACTTCTTCCACATCTAGATTTTGGTACTGATGTTTATAGAGTGGAAGTAATATATCATCCTAACGTTCCCGATTATTCAAATTTCTAGCAAGTGTTTGAAGATGATAAGCATATTGATAAATTCTTACAAAATGCTGCCATGTTTGCTTCTTCTTATTTTGAAGGTTCAGAAAACCAATGTAATGAATTTTGTCCAGATGAGAAGGGAAGCTTTAGAGAGGGGGTAGTTCAGCTTAAAGGGAATCAAATTCCTAAAGGATTGGTAACCTTAGAGAGCCTGTTTGACCGCAATGACAAGTGTGTAAGAAGAAATGATTCCCAAAATGCTTATACATCAGGTGAATATGAGAAAATTAATATTGGTGATGAAAATAATCCAAAAATGGTTAATTTGGGTAAATGTTGCACTTCTAAAGAAAGGCATTTGTTTATTGAACTATTGCAAAGGTTTCTTGATATTTTTGCTTGGTCTTATGAAGATTTGAAAGATTTTAGAGATGGTCAATTTCAACATCATATTCCCCTTAAACCAGAAGCAGCTCCTTTCAGGCAGAAACTAAGGAATTATAACCCAAAAGTTGTAGATGCAATTTTTAGAGAAATAGATAAAATGCTTTAGGAAAGGATAATCTATCCAATCTATCATTCTACATGGGTGGCTAATATTGTTCCGGTTCGTAAGAAAAATGGAGAAATAAGAATTTGTGTTGATTTTCAGAATCTGAATCAAGCTAGTTTGAAAGACAATTATCCTTTACCAGTGATGGATCACATTCTCCAAACTGTTGCCAGATCTAAAATGATGTCAATGCTTGATGGTTTCTCTAGATATAATCAGGTAAGTGTGGCAAAAGAAGATCAACACAAAACCACCTTTACAACACCATGGGGAACTTTTGCTTATAACCGCATGCCTTTCGGTCTGATAAACGCTGGAGCTACTTTCCAAAGAGCAATGAACCTTTCTTTTGGTCATCTGATTGGTAAGATTATTGTTGTGTATCTAGATGATTTGACAGTTTTCTCCAAGAAAAGGGAAGATCATTTTAAGGATTTAGAAACTGTGTTGCAAAGATGTCGAGATCATGGTATTTCTCTTAACCCAAAGAAATTAGTTTTCTGTGTTACTGAAGGAAAGCTTTTAGGACATATAGTTTCACAAGATGGTATCAAGATTGATCCTAATCATGTTAAAGCTATTCAACAGCTAAGTTTTCCATCAGATAGGAGTGGTGTCAAATCATTCTTTGGTCAGGTAACCTTTCTCAGGAGATTTGTACTAGATTTTGCTGAAATCACTAAACATATTGTAGGAATGATGAGTGAAAAATAGATCTTTAAATGGAAAGAGGAAGCAAAGAAATCTTTTGAAGAGGTTAAAAAGGCCATTGCCCATGCTCCAACATTAATTAATCCTGATTTCAAGAAAAACTTTATCATTTACTATTATGCTTCAGAATATACAATGTCCGGTATTCTCCTGCAAAAGAATGAACTCGGTGAAGAGTTCCCCATTGCATTTATGAGCATTCCACTTAAAAAGAATGAATTAAACTATTCATTGAATGAGAAGAAGGCTTTCAGAGTTGTTAAAGCTATTAAGCATTTCAGGTCTTACATATTGCATTCTCATTCAATTGTTTTTGTGCCAAATTCTGCTATTAAAAGTATCTTGACTTAGCAAGAGGTGGGAATGAATAATAGAGTAACTTGGGTTTCAAAGGTTCAAGAATTTGACTTGGATATTAGGCCAACAAATTTAGTTCATGGACAAGGATTATGTCGCCTAATGGTAGAAAATAAAGAAGAAGAAGAAATTTTGTCATTAGCTCTGTTTGTTAGCCTGCAGGATGAATGGTTCACGGATGAAGCCTTTTTCCTGACATATGGAGAATGCCCTACAAATTTGTCTCCCAGGGAAAAGAGAACCTTGAAGTTAAAAGTAGCTAAGTATGTTATTTTTGATAACATATTATATAAGAAAGGTCTAGATGGAACTTTCCTAAGGTGTGTGGATAAAGCACAGCGTGAGGCCTTGTTGAAATCATTTCATGATGATGCTTGTGGGGGACATTTCTCTTCTATAGTCACCGCATACAAAATATTAAGGAACTGCTATTATTGGCTCGGTATGTTTAAAGATGGTTATGCTTGGGTTGGTAAGTGTGATAAATGTAAATTATTTACAAGGAAACCGTAACTAGCTGCTTTACCCCTTAGGCTAGTGGTTGTGGAAGAACCTTTCAAGAAACGGGGACTAGATTTCATTAGTCCATTGACACCCTCTTCTAGCGCTGGACATACACATATTCTCATGGCTACAAATTATTTTGCTAAGTGGCTAGAAGTAGTTCCTATTAGGAGAACAACCTCAGAAGTAGTATGTGAGTTCATAAAGGAAAATATTGTGGTTCGCTTTGGGGTACCATTGAAGATAGTGACTGATAATGCTGCAAATTTTTCTTCTATAGAAATATCCATGTTTTGTTATGATCACGGTATTTCTTTGGTGCATTCCTCTGACTATTATCCGCAAGGTAATGGTCAGGCAAAATCCAGTAACAAAAATTTGATAAATATCATGAAGAAATTGGTCAGTGAAAATGCTAAAGACTGGCATAAAAGGTTAGATGAAGCCCTGTGGGTAGACATGATGTCACCAAAATGAGCAATTCATATGTCACCTTTTGAACTTGTGTATGGTGTTGGGGCTCAGCTCTCACTTCCTCCTGAATTGGCAGCTTCCAAATTACAGACAGTTATTGAAGATTCACATTTTCAAAATGCACTGGAAAGGAGGATTATGCATCTAGCTAGAATAGAAGAAGAAAGGGAAAAATTGGTTGACCATATTATGGAATATTAGCAGTGGGTTAAATAGATTTTTGATCATAAAGCCAGGCCAAGGAAATTTATGCAGGGAGATCAAGTCCTACTCTAGGACAAAAGAAGGGAGCCGAGGGGAGCACATGGAAAATTTAAGTCCTTGTGGAAGGGTCCATTTTTTATTCATGAAGTAAAGGGACCAAATTCTTTCAAGCTTGCATATATGGATGGTATTGTTCTTCCCCTGTCTTATAATGGACAGGATCTCGAGCTTTACAAATTGTAAGCAGGCATTCCCTGCATCCTTTGTACATAGCTCAGTTTTGTTGCGTCAGTTTTGCTGTGTCTAGCCTTGCTTGTTTTGAATCCTCATCTTTGTTCTAGTGTGAAACCAAAGATTCTAAGTTCCTTCCTAGTTCTTCATAGTCCTAGTCCCCAGTTAGAGCCAATTGTTATCTCCTTTTTTTCGCTTATAGCCCATCAAAAATAAGGGTCATCATTTTCACAGAGCTTAAGTCTTCATCAATCAGGTTTCGTACTCATCTGTTGAACCTTTTATAAAGTTCAAAATTTCGGTTCAAAGGAAATGCGATCCATTAAGTTCTAAGTCTTCATTAGCATAGTTGTTGAACTTGAACTTTCAACCTTTTCGGTTCAAGGTTCAAGGTTCAATCGGTCCTTTGTCTTGTGTTTTGCGGCTGTCTCTTTAGTGCTAGTCTTGTGGTCGCTTTGAACTTGAACCATTGAACCTTTTTTTAAATGGTTCAAGGTTCAAGGTTCATTCCTGTGTCATTGAATTTTCCTTTTGTCTCTTTCTGCCTGTTCACAAATGTTGATCTTTTGTCATTGAACTTTGAACCAATGAACTTCTTTTAAAATAGCTCAAGGTTCAAAGTGGTGTTTCAAATCAGCCTGATGGTGTTTAGGAAGAAAAGGTGGCACGATGGAAACAAAATATTCCTTGTTTTCCATGTTTTCAAATTTTAATTATGGAAAACAATCATGAGAAAGCATGTCGACTATGTGAAATTGATTTTTAATTAATGAGCATGTTAGAACTATATCAAATCATGAGGGGTTTTACACAGATAAATGAGTTGGGATGAAGCATGTTTTGGTACTTTTCAGTGTTTTCCATCCTTAAATATGATGCTTCTTAGGTAAGACAATTATTGTTGCCATTGGCGAAGAGTAGAAACGCTTACACAGTTTGATGGTGAAAATAGGTGAGTTCAATTGCTTATTTCCCGCTGCTCTTTTTAGTTCTGAAATTGCAAAAGTGTAATTCTTTGCCTCGGAGTTGAATGTTGTCTGATTGATGCAATTTTAAGCAAAAATGAAACTGACTCTTCCAAAATTTGGTCGAACATCATGTTTGATTAGTACCCTCCCAGAATTAGATGATACAGCCTTCGTTCAAAATGAGTTAGATAATTTTCTAGAAAGGGCTAAGAACCCAAAAGCCAATTCCATGATGGAAAAGATAGTTCACAATGGTCTGGTTGAGGCCGTTGCATTCCCAATTGCCGCTCCTTGCCTAGAATTAGTATATACATGCATGAACAGATATGATGCTAGCAATAGGTGTATTAGGGCCAATAATGGAGACATGCTAGTGCAGATTGACAGAGAAATAGTAATGGCTACAATTGGAATTCCTCACAAAGAGCCGTATGAAGATTGGTCCATAGGAACCTCATATGCATTTTTCTCTGAGAAGAAAAGTGTTTATCGGAGTGTCATTGATAGAAACTAGATCCTTAAAATACAGAAGGGAGGTTCTAGGTTGCCTAAACCCTTGACAAGAGAGCATTTTATTATAGAAGTAAGAGATATTGTGATTCTTTTGAATAGGCTTAAGGGGAATTTACATGCCTTCTATTGGGAAGACTGGATGTATTTTTACATTTAGGTATTATTATCTAGTGAGAAATACCTTGACTGGGCGGAAGTAATTACTGAGAGATTGTACGAAGGTTTGAGTAATTTTGTTGGAATGGCTGGTTTTCATATGACTTCCTACCTGTTTTATATTTTAGCCTATATCAGAGAATGGCCAGGATTATATCAAGAACCTTGGTTTGATGGAATGAAGGTCTATGAGTTCTATCCACATTTGCAGATACAAAGATACATAGAAAACTTCTTGAGATGGAATGATGTCTTTGTGGGAAGATTAACTTTTGAACTGCAGGGAAATTTGAATAATAGAATGTCACCTGAAGCATTAAAGTTGGTCAGTACCTATGGGAGTTGTTTTATTCAATTTCCTAGATTTACTTATATTAGAATTGGTGGCTTTGAAGATGAACCTTTCAAATTGCCCAGATATGCTCTCGATAGTTATGTACTCTTAGAAGTTTGCAGACAGTTAGCTCATGTTGATAAGAAATTAGAGATGAAAAGTGAGTCTGAAGCAATTTTCCCAATTGAACTTGGATATTATAGTTGCAAAACTATTTTTGATGCATTGAACTTAGAAGTGGAGTGCAAGAAAATGAATTTGTAGCCTTGTGTTGCTCGGCAGGGGTTTGATAGCAAAGAATATGCAATGAAACACTTAAATGTTGATGTGAATTTCTCACATATACCCCAATTAGAAGACTACTAGGAAGATTGCCACGATGAATTTGAAGTCTAGAAAGGATAATGGTCAAGGTTCACTATACGGCAAATCATTACTTTGAAATTATCAATGAACATAGCAGGAATACAAGAAGAGGAAGGTGAAGATGTATTGGACC
The DNA here is from genome assembly GCF_030272615.1 of Cryptomeria japonica. NCBI lineage: Eukaryota > Viridiplantae > Streptophyta > Pinopsida > Cupressales > Cupressaceae > Cryptomeria > Cryptomeria japonica. Next base: position 85,200,504 of record NC_081410.1, on the reverse strand, counting down.
CAGAGTTCAATGAAAGAGTTCATGAGCAACCTATTCCTAAAATTGAATTGGATAGGAGAGAAGAAGAAAATATTCAATCTAGAACCTTTAATGTTATAAGGAGAATAGAAAAATGGTTAAGAAACCGTAGATCTAGGATAAGATTGACCACTACCTCAGCTGGGAAATCAGTTGAGCAACCTCATGCTACTGTAGCAATTTCTTCTTCTGACATTATTGTTGATATTGCAGGTGTCACTGATACACAAAGTGAGAAGGTTCAAACTGGGAGAGTTAAAGAATCACTATTTGGCCCCTGATCAGTTCGAGTCACCCGTTCCAGAAGTAAGAAGAAAAGTAAAGAAATTTCAGGAAAAGAAATTGTCATAATTCTTGATAGTGAAGAGGCGCAAGTGATTATGGGTGAACCAGAAGCAAACATCCCTACAACTCAAGATGTAGGTAAAGAAAAGGAGCAACTTGAGGAAAACCCCAATCAAGTGACTACTTTGGCTATCATGGATTCATCTGAATATCAGAGGCCGCCAGCAAAAGAATCTCCAAATATTTCAAGGTGGTTGGGAGCTTCAATTAGTAAGAAATGAAGTGTAGTCCCTATCAGTGTACCAATGGAGGATATGGTGAGTAGTTGTCTCAGGAAAACACCTAAGTCTAAGAAGCTAAAAGTAGAAGCTATGCTGGAAGTGGATGAGAATACAGGGCATTGGGTAGCTGAAGTGGGTAGGCCGATTTCAGACAAAGATCTAGAGAATGCTACTAAGAAGAATTTTGCCATTGAAAAGGTTGATTTAGGAACTGCTTCAAGGGCAACTGACACAAAACACCTAGAGTCCTCCACTAAAAGAATGTTATCCAGAACATGGAAGGATGAGAAGGACAAACAGGAGTTGAAACAGGTTGCTAAGCAGATGGTAGAGGGCATCAATGCCATACATCATCCCAATCCACAACCCCTGTCACAGGTTTCTCATAGTTTTGATCCTAAATCACCCATGAACCAAAATTTGTTGGATAAGGTTCAGAGGAATCGTATGATGGCAGAAACCTTCGAGGAGTGGCTCGAATCCATAATTCAACAAGGAATAGGGTATATCACCAATCTGATCAAGGTGTATGAGTATGCTGTAACTGTAACTCAAGAGCTTGAAACAGAGGTGTCAGCATGGGAAAAGGAAAGGAACAAATGGGCTGCAGTACTGATTCAGATGAGAGATGTGCAGAAATATGGTGTCATGAAATTTCTCACAGAAAAGGTAGTAAAAGATTTGGATGACAAGGTATTGTATGTGGCCAAGAAAAATATTGAATGGAGAAATTCAATCATAAAGCAAGGTCACAAAGAATCCATTAAGTTGTTGAAACAATTGAAAGAACTCATTGCCGTGTTGCAGAAAGACTTAAAGTGCATTGATGTACAACTTCTTAAGGAAGATGGATAGACCATCGAACAAATAGTAGATATGGTGGAGAGTTTCAAAGGAAAGATGAACTTGGTTAGAGAATCAAAGTCTTTAACTAGAGATGACTTCACCAGAGTAGCTCGAATTGAATCTATGTTAGTTGTCTATTCATATCACTTGGAAGTGCATAAAATTAAAGTTATGCAAGTGAGTATGGACAAAGAAGTTTGTAAACAACACATCCTTTACATTGGGCTCCCACATTACCAGGTTGTTCAAAACTTCTCCGTGGCTCATATGGAGTGGCGAAATATATGTGGCACCACACACCCATGAGATAATTTAAGCCATTTTCTGTTCTTATCATTATAGTTGTATTTACAGCTCTCTTCCGTTTAGTTAATTTTAGTTACGAACGGTTGTTTCTTGAAACTTTGGTTTTAGTTAATGGGTCGGTTTCATTTGCTAAAAAAAAGAAGAAGACAATTTAGCCTGGTGGCTATAAATATTAGTGATGGATGTTTTGGCGGGGATCCATAAAATTTTGTAAAAAATTGAGAGAGCAGACTGGTTTTACTTGTAATTTCAGTGAAATACCCATCTTTGAATGGAATGGAATATATGATACATTAGAAAACCTATGAGTTTGAATATATAAAGATTTCTATTGGAATAATTATGTGTTCATGTATCTAATTCCTTTCTTTGATTTTTCATTTCAAATTTGTGGATCAATTTGATGAATGAAATTAGCTAAAAGCATTTGAATATTCTGATTCCCCTTGTCTTGTGAGTCATGAGTGAGTATCAATCAGAGTTCAAATATTTTTGATCATCCTGTGAGTTAATCTTCATTTGAAGTCTAATGTCTTACTATGAATTTCATTATCTATCATGAAGTGTTCATGTTGTGTTGACAAGTGAATGTTGAAGCCTTTTGTTTGCTTTCTTGTTAAAAGTGAATTACATGATTAAATTTATTCAAGATTCATTGAATATCATATAGTGAGCTGTACCTTTATGCAGAGGGTAAAACAATAATTATTTACCCAACTATTGGTTCTCATTGGTTTTTTATTGGGCAATAGGAGTATTTATTTATAAATTTTGAGAGAGCCAATCTGTTAACCAACACTCAACATGACACTTAGTGAAGAATCTGACATCCTCAACTAATAAAACCCTATCCGGAATGAGTGAAAATGCAATTTTATCATCCGGTTCAGATGCTACTTTGGGAGGTAGTGAGTATTTTAGTGAGAGCTTCTCAATGTTCTCAACAACAACGGGTTTCTGAATCTTAGGCTCCATTTCAAACTTTGGATAATCACTAACAAAAGAGCCTTGGGGTTTGAAAACTTTTAACTAGCAGATGCTTTCCACTTAGTAAATATAAAACAGATATTCATAACTGATATGATTGGTTAACTTACTTGACAATGCATTGTGATTGATATAAATACCTTGAATTTCACGTTGGAAGAGATTTGATCACCTTTGAATTGCTTCGCTCTGCTTTTTGAAAACTTGGTAAGTGTAAAATGACCGTGCAAAATCTTTAAGTACACATTTTACCTTATCGGGCTCTGTGCCATTAGGTCAGAAAATATTAAATGCACTTGGTTCTAGTAAACCAATTTACCTTTTTTTTGCTTTTATCGAGCTGTTAGACTTCCTACATTTACTAACTTGATAGGCTTCCTGCATTTACCGACTTGGCAGGCTTCCAAAAGACTTGGTAAAATTTCAAACTTGCTAATGCATCTTAGCTATGCAGATTTTTAATTAAGTACATGATAAAATAGGAAATGTTTAAGATTTAACTTTGAGAGAATGCAATCCCTTCATACCTTTACCGATTAATTTGGAATACATGCACCTAACTCGGTAGGTAAGGTGCTTTCTTCATTTGACACAATTTCCTTCTTTTTCCAAATCATCTGGAATTTGATTTTTATTTCTTCAATATCTCCTCTAGGTTGATCTTTGCAATCTCTAGCCAAGTGTCCAACCTTGTGACAATGAAAACATGCCATACCAAGATTTCTCCGTGATCTTCGGTTGTTCACTCCAAACCTTATAAAGTAGTTGGCACTTATATCTCCATATCTACCACAACATTCACACCATATCCTTGTAATATAAACCCATGGTACTGCAATATATTGTCAGTTAAGATCAGTGTGAGTTCAGTAGCCTCTAGTATTTGCTCGGTGTGTAGACCACATATAGTTCTTCTGCTTAAACCAACACTTCTCGGTACTATGTCCATATCTATTGCAGTTTTTACAAAACCCTTTGAATTTTGCCTTCTAATAATTGCTAGCAGACTTTGTCCTACATTGGTTAGATGTGTGACCATATTTATTGCAATTGTAGCAATAACCATTAGACCTAGTGACATTCGGTTGCTTACCTTTTCTGATTTGGCACATGTTGGCAATATGTCCTTGTTTTCCACAGTAGTTGCAAATAGGCTTATTTCCTTTGATGTTCTTCTTGTTTCCAGCTTGTTTTGATGATTCTCCTCTCTTGATAGTGTGGATTCCCTTCTTGGTAGAGTCTTTTCCTTTGTAATTGAGTCCTGCATCTTTGTTGGGTCTTCTTGTAGTTAGTTGCTCATCCAACATCCTTGATGCTTCATAACTTTTCTTTAGTGTTTTTTTTTACTTCTTTTTTGCTTCAAGTTCATTGGTCAATCTTGATAGTTCAAGTTTCAATGCTTGATTCTCATTTTCCTTTAGATTTGCTTCATTATATGCATAACCCAATTGATCAGATAGATTTTGTTGAATTCCAGTCATTCTTGTGATTTCATCTTTCTTTTCAGATACTAATGCTTCAAGTTGTTGTTTTTCTCTTCCTATATCTCTTATGTTATCCTCAACTATCCTCAATGCATCAAGATTTTCAATCATCTGTGTGCTGAAATGTTCATGTTCTCTTTTCATTGCTTTTAGCTGATCAGTCAGTGCTTTGTTCTTTTATTTTAATGCTCCAATCATTTCTTCAGTCTCTTCAGATATACTATTCTCAGATGATGTCTCAATTTGTTCCACTAGCTCTTGAGAGTCCTGCAAATCATCAGACAATCTTCTTCTAACTTTTAGTGATCTTTGCATTTGTTTCTGCATGTCTGCAATCACTTGATTAGCATGATCCAATTCATTTTGAAGATTCACAATTCTCCGAGATTGTTTGTAGCCTTCCATTGATAAGATCTTTCTCTTTAGGCAGTTAAACCCTTTTCCAAGATTAAGGCTTTGATACCAATTGTTAGGCCCAATATGGAAAGCTAATGTACTGAGAGGGGAGGGGTGAATCAGTACTTCAAATCTTTTCTTCAACAATAACTTTACTGTTAAGCATAAACCAAATACTGTTGTAACATAATATAATGCTAAAACAAATAAATAACCATCATACATGATTCACTCCATAACACATATATTTTGGTTACGTAGAAACTCTTGGTTAGAGAGAAAAACTACGGTGGGGATGACACCCACAACTTCACTACTGTAATAATAAAGGTTGCTTGGTTAGAGCTACATGTTTAGCTATTTCTGATAGCTTACCCTGTTAGGAGTATCAAGATCTTTAGATCTACCTTGCTAAAGGATTTTAGAACACTTATTCTAAATACTACACCTAGTTAAAGGCTTTACAATTTATAGACTTTGTTAGAGTCTTTTACCTTGTTAAAGGTTTCTCTTACAACTCAAAATATTACAATCAAAATCTTACAAATATCTGCAACTTCACATCTGAAATGTTATAGTAGATTCTATGTGCTCAAAATGAGATTACCTTGCTTATAGCATACCTCGGTAACCCATAAATTTACTCAGTAAACCTTTCTATTTACTCTGTTCCTTGACTGTTCTCTAAAATCCTTCACGGTGACCTCTGTGTATCTCTGTGAATCATAACAGTCATAACACTCAGTGCTTTCCCATGATTTTTCTTTTCACATATGTCTTGCTTCACACACACATTTGATCTTCAATTCATGTTGTATAAATAGATCTCTTGTAACGGTGATCATGTTCATGCTTTGATCTTACAAACAAGATTCATTAAATGAATAACCATACAAAATTATTTCATTGGATAGATGTTCTCAAAATCATACAAAACCTTAAGGTGCAATTTCCTATGTGATAACGATTCCCTGTTCCTTGATCTTGTAACACATTTCCACATATGTGTCCAGGTTCAATGAATCTAGTAACACGTTTTACTCTGTGTGTATGAACTCGATATACCATCTTTGCTACTCGGTAGTCATAGAACGTTACTCAGTAGACAACTTGGTGTATCCTAAACTCTGTGACTTCTTTCTTCTATAACTGACTGCTCTGTGCATACCGACTGAATATTTTGGTAGTAATAACTGACTAGCATATAGAATGACTTTGGACAGAAAAACTAATGACAACTTAGAAAATAGTAACAATTATTTGATCTTTTTATGAGTATTTGCTTGAGGTTTGCTTAGTTTGTGTGTTTTAGTGGATTTAATTAATTAATTAAGTTTATGGAGTTATCTCATAGTTGAATTATGTATGCATTGAGATTATAAATTTAATTAATTAAAAGAAGTTATTAAATTAAGTTGCAAGCTGCATGATATTAGAAATATATTTTATTTAAATTTTAGTTAAAAAATAAATTAGATTAATTTCATTTATTGTTCCTAGAATTTTAAATAAATAAAAGAATAAAAGAATAAATAAATAAATGAATAAAAGAATTAATTAGAATTAAAGTATTGCTTTAATTTCTTTATTTAGAAAATTAATTAATTTGCATGAGAAAAGAAAAGAAAGAAAAATGATTTTTAATTATTGCATGTTAACTTATCCCTTTGTTAGAAAATTAGAAAAGAAAATAAAATTGTTTTTATTACTAAATTTAGGTTTTTGGGAAAAATATATTCAACCTAGAATTTTAGTTTAAAAAGGGGAATAGGTCTTTATTTTAAAGGAAGATAGGAAATAGGCCAGGGATTGAGGTGAAGAGAAATTTATTTGGAAGCTTGTTGAAGGATTGGTTCTCTTCTACAAATTTCTTCCAGGAAAGCTATACTAGGTTGGGTGGCTTCTTTTGATTGTTTGTTTTAAAGAAAATATTTCCATTTTTTCTAGCTTTCTGAATGATGTGTGTGTTAAGATGTTTTTCAAATCTAAAATCCTATCAGATTATTTCTTGTTCTTGGCTAAAGTCCATTCCTGAAGTTAATTTCTAGTTTGTTGAAAGAAGTTATTACCTGGGTGTTTGTAGATTAAATTTTGAGAAAATTGGGAAAAGTTATTATGGCAAATTTTGCCAAGATTTTTATTGAGCATGGAAATTGCAAGATTTGGGAGGAATGGGATTTACCAGAGAAATCATTCCCTCTTGTTTGATTTTTGTTTCGATATTTGGCTATGGTATTCTTTTTTAAATATTTGTGTATCTCTGTGATATTATTAGTTATTATAGAAATAAATTTAATTATTAATTAAATTTATTGTATTATTAAAAGTTAAGGGAAATTATTTTATTATATTATTTTGGAGAAATTATGTATTAATTAATTTCCCTGTAAATAAATTTGATTGGAAATAAGTTTTGGGTGGAAATATAATTTACTTGTTTTAGATTATTGTATTTAGAAAAAAAATAATAATTAAAAATAAAATAAAATTAATGAAAAAAATAAAATTAAAAAAACAAAAAAAAACTGTGTCGTCTATTTTTAAAATAGCTCTCCGAAGTTTATAAATTTAGTTTCTTTCTTTTATTTAATTTTTAATATGTAAAAAAAAAAAAATTATTATTATATATATATGTATATAGTATTTTATGTGGTTTTAATTATGTTATTTTGGAAATGAATGATATTTCCAATTAAAACATCTTTTTATTATATATTTTAATGTGATATAATTATATAATATTATATTTGTAGAATATATATATTTATGTAACTATATTATATTATTATATATAATTTTAATTTAGATTATTGCTATAATCTAATCAGGTTTATTTGTAAATTAATCATGAACATATAATTAGGGGGTTAATTTTTATGTGATTTTATTTGACTTTATTGGACAAATGACAACATTGATTTCTTTGTATTAATATAGCTGTATTTCCCTATTTTGTGGAAAATCTTTAATTGCAAGTTATTTATGCTTTTGGTTGTTTTAAGAAAATATTGTCTGTATTAGGATCTTGTGTAAATGGTGTTTGCAGTCAAACTTAATTTCGTTGCAATTTTGGTTGAGTTGTCATTATGTCATATGTTGTTATATCTCCTTGGTCACGTGTTGTTGTATAACCTTGTTGATTTGAGCCATTATGTGTTTTGTTCCAAATGATCAATTATGGGTTAGTGATTGTGTATCCTTCACCTATGATTTGTTAGGATTAGTTATGGTTGTTTGTTTCATCATAGAGTTCTGGTAAAGATACCTTTCCTATTAGTGTCCTATGAGAGAGAGTGGCTTTCAAGCGGGAGCCATGCCCGAAGTGGATGACAAGATAACCCATCGAAAGTCAGTTAAAAAGTAATAACCTAATAATTGATTTGGGGGTGGGTGGAATAAATATTAAATTAAGATAATGTACCTCATGCATAGGTGAGTGCTAGTATAGGGCTCATAATGTTGCGAGAAGGCCTGGAATGGCAAACTTACCACCTTGTCTTCATGAGAGGATTGGTAGGGTCCGCATGAGACTTAGTTGGAACTAGAGGTTTGGGAGAGGTTACCAGGATAGTGAGTCAAGACCTATGGAGGTTTAACCATGATATCCATCTTAAGCTATGTGATGACACTCTCTCCTTAGAGTCACTAGTGTTTTGTGAGTTGAGTCACATGAATGTTTGCAGAGTCTAGTAGTTCTTTCGTACTTGTCTTACTTTGCTTACTTGAGGGTTTTCTACTATCTCCTAGCACGGTGGGGTAGTTCCATTTTGGGATCACATGGTCGGGTGGTAGTACCACTTCCCATCAGATGTTTTGGATTGTATCTTTAGGCGAGGAAAGGCTTCACTGGTGTTTCTTGGTTCGTGGTTCATGTACCAGCTCATGTTCAGGATCATTGTTTAGTTGAGACCTTGAGGTCATTGTATCAAACTTTTATGTAACCTTGATATTGTAACTTTGTAATCCATGGTATTATTGGAAGCCATGTATTTATGGATATTGTAATATTATGTTAGTGAAATGTATGTTAATTCAGTTTCTTTGATCTTATGTATAAATGATTTATGAAAAATTGAATGCATTGGTATACTTGAATCTGTCATTATGGAATTTAGATGCATGAGTAGTTTTAATCATAAATATTTAATTTACCTAATTAAATGGAGAATTGGATTAACCATGGTGTTAATATAATCTATGAATTAATCTTCATTGGTAACCCTTAGGAAATCATGTGTTAGACTTCCGCTGTGTTATTAAATGTGCAATTGTTATAATTAATGCACTTAATCTTTAAAAAAAATTATTTCACCCTTTATTTGCCTAGTTGTGTTGTTTTCTTTTGGGGTTCCTGGCGGGGCATTATAGTATGTGAATTACAATTGAGGGGCATGCACTTGCAAGAAGGCCAACATCCTAGAGCGCACTTCTCATCACAAAAGGAGTCTCACTGACTACATAGAAATCCATACTACAATTTGAAAGATGGAATGAACATCAAAGATAACATCTCTTATGCTTGAGTACAGTTCTGGTTAAGCTCAGTACCAAAGGACTAAATCCCCTTACATAAACCCAATTCAATCTCCAATGATTGACGAAATCCTTTGCCTAAATGATATTACATTATTCACACATTACATATCTATATCCCATTCCATGATCATGATCTACAATGAGATCTTACATCATATATATATAAACCCTCGACCATAAACAATTAGGTCGGCCAACAAACTATAAACCAATTACATAATTACAAAACATATCGACCTTATACCAAACAAATAATATCCAATTCATAAGACATCCCAGAAACACATTGATAGGTCCAATCCACACATTACATTAAGCTAGTCCATAACCTAGATAACACCAGGACCCAATATAGGTCCACACATTAAAGCAATGATCCAAATCCGCCAAGTCTTGAGCATAATCACCATCAACATCTTGAATCCATGCCAGAAGTTGCACCAACACCACTTATGCATATCATCAAAGATCTTCAACAAAGCTCTATCGATGAAACCCTCATCGGAGCCACAAACCAAGCTTCCAAGAAAACAAGATAGCATCCGATCATCAAACCAAAACCAAATATCTGAATATGAACATGAGTAAGCCAATTCCATAACCAAATCATACCGGAGCATACTGGATCATGTTTGATCTAATCCAACCAGAAACCACTCAACCTATCGGGACTAGAAGGGTGTCGGTAAAGCATCTAGAACAACTAGTGTTGACATCAATGCAACACATAATCAATTCCTCCAAATGGCCAATAGGAGAATCCTTGGTTCTTGGCAATCTTGCATCAACCAAAAACATTTTCTTGTTTTGCAGTTTCAACATTTCTTTCTATGTTTCTTTGCATTTCCTCAGTGGATCTTGTGGAGCTGGATTTTGTTCATGGACATATTCATCTACCTTATCCTAAGTCCACGGGATGTTTGGATCTTTTTTCGGCAAGTTATTGCTTCCACAATTTGAGACAATTTTATGGCTTGGAACAATGGAACCACTTGGACCTATTTCCTATTGGTGAATCTTGTAGATCATTTCCATAGTTTGCAGAGCTTCAATTTGTTGTTTCTAATGCTCCTTAGCATGTGGCCAATATTCTTGTGAGGTCCACACTTCATTCTATGGATTTTTCAGAGGGATCTCTTTGGCAGAGGCTGACCTGGTTGTTTTACATGTTACATCTTCTTCATCGGTTATTGTTCTAGCTTGGGATGACACAAATCATCCTTGATCATATAAATCAATATAACTAAGCATGTTAAAGTTAGTTATGAGAATTGAGAAGAAGAATCATAAGGTTAGGAGGTCCGGAGATGGATCGCCTTCTAGCTTGAGCTTGGATATTGTATTTGAGTATGTATGTAATCAAGCCAGTGTGTTGAATCTTGTAAGCTGCATGTTGTCAGCAGTCTGTAATTGATTTTCATGATATAATCAAGCCTAATATACATTGCCTCCATCACATTGTGTCACTTGTATTATGTTAACTCTTGCTGCATGGTCCAAACTATTCTCTTTGGGGACTTTCTTGTCGTGACTACACCACTTACTAAATGTATAATCATCATAAGAAATTGCATCATCATATGAATAAAAATTTTTGCAAATAAAGATCTAACATGTTTGAAATGAAAAGTACATATATAACCTAAAAACACACAATGCATATAGCAATATATTTGATATTTTTATGTTTTTGATGGAAAAGGAACATGCAACAACTAGATCTAATCAAAAAATGCAAATGTAAGAAGGTTGGGTTCACCAAAATGTGATGGATGAAAATGAAATCGGGTATGTTAGGGCCTAATCCCACTATCATTCATACATTGGAATACGAAAGATCTTAAGGAAGTGACTCATTTTTACTAACTCTTGTGAAAGAGAGTCAAGGAATACTTTTAGGGTTTATATTCCTTTGTTGATATGAAAGGGAATGAGTCAAATGTGTGGGAATTACAAACTAAACTAGTGGAATGAATGTAAACAACTTAGAACAACAACACTTACAATCTAATATAGAGATGAAACTGAAACACAATGTACAATCTAGTTAGACCCAAACACCAAGGAAAATAGGCGAAGAAACCCATCAGACTCACGAAGAACATTAAAACCCTAAAAGATAGCTTAGAGTAGCCAATTGTGTAATCCTAGAAGAAAATACGTAACCCAAATGGTAAATACAAAATTTAAACTAAAAATGTGAAATTCTTTAAGCAAATTAAAATTTTTACAAGAAAATGTGCATCCAATTGTGGGAATCTAGAAGCAGATGTGTAATTCTACACCGGGAACTCACCTAGGGCATCAAGTTTGGCAAAAATAACACATGGGAGGCCAAAATGGAGACCAACCTATTTGATATCTATATCATGATACCTCAAAACCATAATAAAATACCCATACAAAACTCCCCAAGCCAATTGTGCATCATTTTCTTTAAGACACCCCATATGATACCAACATACACTAGTATTGATTCACATATCATGCGTACACAATCAATTCAAATCATTCCAAGTTTAAGACACTTAGTTGACTATTACAATACATTTACAACTACTTTTAAATTCAAGAAAAAGGAAATGAGAGAGATTTGAAGAGTCCTGCCTCATTTGCCCCAAATTGGAAAAATGTAAGGACCACCCAACATACCCAACCAATTCACACACCCTTTGGATACTAGAAGTCATTTGGATCCTAATCCAATGCAAATAACAACAGCCAATTCTATCCACACGTGGATTCAAACTCCCCACTTCAGATTCCAACATGGAGAGGGTATTAGAGAGAGAAAGAATAAGAGAGAAAAATGAGTACAATGTTCAAAGATGAACTCAATGACCAAATTATATAAACTCATGTTGTAAGTGAGGAATGTTATAACAATAAAAAGCAATTTAAAATCTAATCATCAAATAAACTCCCAAAAAGACCCGCAATGATAAATCACTCAAATCTCATTCAATCAAACATATATAAGATATATTCCACATTTTTTATCCAATCACTACATCACATGCAATAAGATGATGACAAACCTAAATTGACTGATATGCACAAACAATCATTATCTATGGGCCAAAATTAACATGATGAATGGGTTTCCAAAAGATACCAATTGTGATATTCAAGGCTCAAAATAATAAAACAATTAAAATAGTAAAATCAAGGGAATTTCCCTAATCCAAGACATGTTTTCGCTCAGGTATTTGGCCAATGTGCTATCTCCTATTAAAAATCATTGGGGATACAAGCACTCTCAGACCTATGGAGCTATGTTGAGTCGGTTCCCTATACTTGTAGTCACTTAAACACCCACACATCAAGTTTAGATACTCATGCATATATATAGAATAATCACATTAAATTCAAAATTTTAAGGGAATTTTAACACCGTATGCATTCTCATATAATCAAATGATACGGTATCATTCTTCTCACTTCTAATTACTAATTAAACACATAATAATAATTTTCATCTAATTAACTGCATAAATAACATCATCAATATTATTCCTCTACGACATTGAGCATATCAATATAACACGAATGGGGTCAACATCATAACATCATTCGTAACATGATATCTCATCAAATTAAAATAACATAAAATACGATTCATTGCCTTTAATCAACTAATCTAGTTAACATCATTTATCTTATTTTAATCATCCTTAAATTAACATTTCACATATGATAATAGAAAATCATGGAATAAGTCTATCTCAATCATCAAAACACATTAAGTCTAGCTCATGCCATAGAAACCACGGGCAATGAATAAAGTACCCAAACCAATCGTGTAGTGGTTCTCACAACCAAGCACAAGAGGGAAGCACACATCACAATGCAACAACATAATCAAATCACTATGAAGAAATCCAACAAATCATTGAATTACGACTATCATGAGACATGCATCAAGATTGATATAAGATAGACACTCAAAGTCACATACACTGCAACAATGAAAAGTCTAAAGAAAGATCAAACACTACAAAATGATCCATATCCAAACTACAACATATACAATCCACAACATAAAACCAAGTCCACACAACAAAGTATGAAATGCAGAAAACAAGACAAGAGGGGAATTACAAACTTCCCTAAGATCCCCATTCAACTTCTTCTTGCCACTAGATGATCCATCCTTACACATATTTGCACCAGAAAATCCATCCTTATACACCTTTGTGAAAGCTAATAGTAGATCAAAATCCTCACAACCATTACATTCCTTACTAGGTGGGGGTTTTGTATGAGGAGATTCTCACTCATTTTTTATTTCAAAAAAAATCCCTTCTCTCCCAGGATTATTGGGAGTGCCTAAAGAGATAATTGTAGTTTATAATTTTTTAAAAAATATTTAAGTTGATGATTTAATAATGATGGTGTCATTTCATAAAAAAAATATTCTCATTTAGAGTGGATGCATACCCCTTCCCTTTATTATAGTTGTGTTCCTTATTTTGAAAAATAATAAACCTCTTATGAAATTTCTTTCATGAAGGCAAAATTTCCTCAATTAGTGTATCTCCTATTAAAATAGATTTCTCCTATTTAGTTATTCTTTCTCCCCTCTCCTTTCATAATATCATCTAGAAAATCCTTACCACATCTCAAGTAATTTTATATATGGTCTCTTAGTCTCTATATCTTAGCTCATAAATTCACATAATGATATTTTTTTGGTGCTTAACTATTGATAATTCACATCAACTTGGTCCTTCAATTCCTGGTGCAATAGTCAAATAAATTATACATTAAGGTCTTTTTTATATGCAAGAAGAATACATAAATTAATTAGGGAAGTGAACTAGTTATGATTCATAATATAACTATTGGGGCTTTTCTTTCTAATGTAATTAAAATTTAACACATATCTGAGCCTTTTTGCACCATCCTTGTGCTTATTGAAAAGTAAAATCTCTTACTAAATAGACATGTTTGGTCTTACCACACTACTAATATCGAAATATGTGAAATATCATTATTTACTAGCTCTTGCACCTAAATGAGGTGCAATGAATACGCTGATAGTAATTTATATCATGTCTATCAAACCAACTCCAATTACAATATTTGAAAAACCTCCGACTTCTATTATGCTTTGTTGGATGTCCATAGCCTAAATTACCTATGTGAATTATGATTTTATTTGAAATTGATCATTTATATTTAGACACAAATGATAACACACAAGTTTAGTATTAGCTAAGTATAAGAAGTCAAATCAACATAGAATGTCATAAATATTATCATTTGTGTTCTCTTAAATCTATAAAAAATCTAAAAAGATCAATTTCTAATAAATCACCAATTTTAATTTTAAACAATTTGATCAATAATTTATTATTGATTATTATTTAAAAAATTAATTAAAATTTATAATTAATAATTATTTAATTCTTTATTATTATTGTAATTAAAAATATCATTCGATTACTTTATTATTGTTGCATAGAAATATTAAAAAGAAGAATTCTTACTAATGGATTGAAAATAAATCTTAATTATGAATAATTTACTATTAATTGATTTATTTTTTGAAACTTAAAATTGAAAAAAAATTAAAAAATTGAAATTATTTTAATAATATTAATTATTCATAAATAATTAAATCTGAAGACAATAATATAATATAATAAAAAGATATATAATGAAAAAATCATAAGTATTATTTTAAGCCTGTTTTTTATGATCATTTTCTTTTATTATTGGATGGATTACTTTATATTGGTTTTACATTTTATAATTTTTTTCTCCTTGGAAACCATTGGATCAAGGTGGAACCTTATTTATACTTCATGATTTGTAGAATAAGATGTCTAAACAAAATCATTTTTTTCCCTAAAATTCTATCTTTCTAGAATAAACCGTACACATATTTTCTCTTCTAAACAAACAAAATATTATCTTTCCACTTCCCATTTATAGTTGAACAATTTAAAACACTCCAAAATGGGTGAGAAAGATAGGTGTAAGAAATGTAGAGGATACATGTGCTAGGAGCATGCTTCCACATCTAGGGCATGAGGGGGCTAGAGACACTTGTTAGATGATGATGAGTTTATATTTTATTATATGTAAATGGATTAGTGCATAGGATTAAAAATTGATGGATTGATGGAGGTTGAGGAGTTAAATAGTGTTGAGAATGATAACAAAGATTTGATCAACTTAAATCAATTACTTAAGTAGGCATTAATTAATTGATTGATTTGGATCATTTGAGGCACAAGGTTAAACTTATTAAAAAAAATAAATTTATATAACTAATGGTGAGTAATCAAGGGAAAAAATGAATGAATTAATAAATAATTATTATTTA
The DNA here is from genome assembly GCF_030272615.1 of Cryptomeria japonica. Classification (NCBI taxonomy): domain Eukaryota; kingdom Viridiplantae; phylum Streptophyta; class Pinopsida; order Cupressales; family Cupressaceae; genus Cryptomeria; species Cryptomeria japonica. The sequence goes on along the minus strand of NC_081410.1, from coordinate 85,185,031 downwards.
TTTAATTAATAGCTACAATAAGATAAAGTAAAATGTTTCTAGATAGACATAAATTTAGGTGTCTATAGATTATTTTATTTGTTTTGAATAAATAAAATTTGATGAAGATTCATAAGTAAGTCTCAACATTATGAGCATCGACATCTGATTGATGATAATCTTGTATTAATTTTGTATTAGAAAAAATTAAAAAAAGTTGAAACTAATCCATGATTATGAACTTGTCATGTCATCCATATTATGCTAACCTCTATTCTTAAATTTCTTTGCACAACTTTTATTTCTACTCATAATTTTCTATTTGAAATACTTAAAAGGGCTTTGATCTAGATTTAAAGATTGACATTGAAACATAAGAAAATTTACTTAAAAATTGAAAAAAAAATATAGAAGCACTTTTCTATGTTCATAAGAATTTTTTATATTTTGATAAGGAATGATAGTGATGCTAAAAAACTAATTGAGGAAAGTAGCATTGACAAGATAAGAATTGCCATGAAATGTCCCTTGATTGAAAAATAAACGAGAAGTGTTCCTTGAGCAATAACATCTAAAATCTGTTTCAAGAGAAGTATAAGAAAGCAGAGATTAATACGAGAGTACCTCACTAGCAATGAATAATTAATGGGTCATATGCTTCAAAGCTTTGGAATATAGAAAAAAAAATTTACAAGCCAATATAAAACGGCTCTGTAGATTTCTTCTGTGAAGAAATCTAACCTTTCGGCGTAAAAGGAGGCAGTGTAAAATGGCTTCAAAGAAAATTCAGCTCCAAATCTGTTTTATATATTCATACGTGATTTTTTGTGGAGTGGTCTCTAATGAAATTTGAAATATATATGTGTTATAATTAAGGAAGATGCTTTTTGAAATAAAACCAGATTCATTGGCAAATAAACTCTTTGAATTAGTCATTATAAAGATTGCCTCACTAATAAAAGGGAAAAAGGGCCTAATAGTTTGGATTTGACTAGTGAGCAGAATGCTCAGAATCTCATGACAGGAGATGAAAACCCGACTCAATTTTAGACACTCCCCTTGTAGTTTTGTACTCTTAGATTAAGAAAAAAAGGAAACTAGGTCTACACCAGATTCATGAGGGTTTGGAGAAGCCAGATTTTGGTTCTTCCCCTCTCAAGAAGGGTCGCAAATCATTCATAGAAGCTAGATCCTAGGATGGAGTGACGAAGAATCAATCTAAACTATCAGATCTTTGGAAAGTAGTGAAGGGGAATCCCCTTCCTAAACAACAATGAAAATCCTATCATGGAATGTTAGGGGCCTCAATGCCCCTAACAAATAGAGGGTGATCAAAAGAAGGATTATTTTGGTCAATGCAGACTTAATCCTATTGCAAGAAACTAAATTGGAGGACAAGCAAGTAGTTTCCTTTTGAAGTGGAATTAGCCCTCTATTCTAGGAATCTCTTCAATTGACAGTAGCCTTAGAAGGAGCATCTAGAGGATTAATGATAATATGGAAGCATTCTCAAGTCAAATATGAAGGTATTGCATTTACCAAGAATTGGCTTCTTGCTAAAATCACTCATCTTCAAACAAACACTTCATTCTTTATTATAAATACCCATGGCCTAGTGTCCCCACACAAAAAGTGACTCACATGGTCTTCTTTAGATGGAGTATTACATGTCTACTTTAGCTGAGGAACAAGTCTTCATTGGGGGAGACTTCAATGCTATCAGGAGTGCTTCAGACAAAAGGGGAGGAATCATCCAGCTAGGTGGTTCCCAATAGGACTTCAATGATTGGATTGAAAGGAATGGTCTTTTGGAAATAGATTCAGGGGACACCTTCACATGCACAAATAGAAGAAAAGGATTTAGTAATACAGCAGAAAAAATAGATAGATTCTTCTGGCAAGGGGACTTGAGGCTTTTTCCCTTCACCCCCTCTTGTAATATCCTTCCTTGTTCAAGTTCAGACCATTACCCCAATTTGCTCTCTTTGCAAGGCACTCAGGGAATGTCTAGGACAACATTCAGGTTTGAAAATATGTGGATGGAAGACCAAAATTTTCTTACCCTGATAGAAAATTGGTGGAAGGAAGGATCATTTAAGGGATCAAAACTCTTCTGCTTCATCGCAAAGATAAAATTAGTTAAGCAGAAATTGCTCCAATGGAATTCTCAGCACTTCAAAACCATATTCTCAACAAAAAGATCACTAGAAGAGAGATTAGCTTCTCTTAATGATAGGATAATCTCGGTGGGAATGTATCAAGAATCCTTTCAACAGGAAAGGACCCTCCTTTTGGAGTATGAGGACATTATTTCTAAAGAAGAAATCTTCTAGAAGCAAAAGTCTAGAGAGAATTGGCTTAGAATGGGGGATAAAAATGCCGTGTTCTTCCATAATGTAACAAAACTCAGAAGAAGCAAGAATTGGATATCAAAACTACAAATTAAGCATAATCAAATCTCAGAGGATCTAGAGGAAATAAATAAAGAGATCATATCTTTTTATTCTAATCTCTTAAACAACAATAAGGATCTCAATTGTTGGAACAAAAGAAGCTTCTAGCAGGGATCCCCAAGATCATAGTAGGTGAGCAAAATCAGATGCTAAATAAGAGAATTAAATTGGAAGAAGTATTCCAAGCTCTTAATCAACTCCCCTCTAGTAAGGCACCTTGCCCGGATGGCTTTCCTATGGATTTCTTCAAGAAGTGTTGGCATATCTTAGGACAGGACCTCTCAAAAGCTCTTGAGTGCTCAAGAAGATTAGGGAATATTATCAAAGAAGTAAACAACATGTTCATAGTGCTCATTCCAAAGAAGGTGAAGGCAGAAAATATTGGAGATTATAGGCCCATCTCCTTATGCAACACATTTTATAAAATTCTTTCAAAAGTTATGACTAACAAATTGAAGCCTCTCATGGATAGCATCATTTCAGAAGAACATACATGATTTGTTCCTGGTTGCTCAATCCTTGATGAGGTGATTATAGCATAAGAATCAATCCACACTCTTCAAAGCACAAACAAGCCAGGTATGATAATAAAACTAGACATAACAAAAGCTTATGATAGTGTAGATTGGCGATTTCTCTGCAAAATCATGCAAGCATTTGGCTTTGATAATCAATGGATCAATTGGGTATTTGAATGCATATCAACTCCTAAATTTTCAATTTTGATAAATGGAAAGCTAGTGGGATTTTTTTCCTCTTCAAGGGGTATCAGACAAGGAGACCCTTTATCTCCTTTCCTCTACATCATTATGGGGGAGGCCTTGGAAAGAGAAATCAAAGATAGTCATACTAATAGTCTTTTAGAGGGAATCAAAGTAACAAAAAAAATTTTAGTCACACATCAGCAGTTTACAGATGATAACCTTCTCTTGGGGGCAACAAAAGTTAAGGAAGCTTCCCATCTAAATCAAATACTAGAAACTTATGGAAAGACATCAGGCCAATTAAGAAATAAGGATAAAACTAAACTTTATTTTTTTACTACTCTAGTCCTATTACAGACCAAAATTCTCAGAATTCTAAACTGCAGAGAATGATCTCTCCCTTGTATTCACTTGGGCATTCCAATAGACTGAGGTCTAAGGAATTCTAAATTTTGGGATCCTTTAAAACTAAAAGTGGAACAAAATGCAAACTCTTGGAAGGGCAAGTGGCTCTCTTGGGCGGGAAGGCTAGTGATGATCCAAGAAGTGGTTTCGGCCCTTCCTATTTATCTTTTATCCATATTATTCTTATCATCTAGTGCTAACTCTTTCATAATTAAGAGGATGAGAAATTTATTTTGGCAAAATACACAGGAGAAGCATAAAATTGCCTTAATAGCTTGGGATAAAATTATCAAGTCCAGGACAATGGGAGGTCTAGGCATTAAAGACCTTAAATTGTAAAACATAGCCCTAGGGGCTAAACTAGTCTGGAAGTTCATAAAAAACCCCAATGAAACATGTGTTAGAATGTTGGCAACCAAGTATCTACCAGATCAAGACCATCTCAACATTCTTAGAACAAACAATTTTTCCAAGGGGTCTAGAACCTAGAATTTCATCATTTCCTGCAAAAATCTGGTTTCAGAATCAATCACATGGGATATTCATGATGGATCATCTAGTCTATTCTGGGAGGACTCTTGGGGTGGCTATCCACTTTTGGTAAACTCCACTGATATTCCTGTTGTAGAATACTAGTTTAAACAACATTGGGGTTCCCAAGTTAGAGACTACTTGAAAATGGATGACCTGTTGAATCCCCAAAGCTGGAGATGGAAATCAATGGAGTGGTTGCCAATCCCAAGGGAATATCTAGATCAACTCCTAGAACAACTAGAAGCAAGAAATATCATCCCCAAAAGAGGGGTAGACTCCTTCATCTGGGCACCATCCAAAACAAGGCAGTATAATTCAAAAGATGGATACAGAGTTCTAGCTAAGACAAGCAAGACATCCATTTGAAGCTTTTTTGGAGCTCCAAAATCATCCCAAAAGAAGGCATCTTCGCATGGCTAGCCTTTCAAAAAAAAATTCTAACTGTAAATAAGTTTACAAAAATGGTTACAAAGGACCATCAAGATGCATTTTGTGCAAAGCCCAGTCAAAGATAGTGGATCACCTTCTATTGAATTTCCCCTTTGCTTCTAAATGTTGGAGATGGATTTGTGCTAAGCTGGGTTTGTTTACTACCCTGTCAAATGACATCAAGTCTCTACTCCAAAGTTGGCCCCTTCCACTTAAGGAGAGCTCCTTGAGTCAAATTATGGAAGTGTCCCCATCATGCTTAGTCTGAGAAATCTAGAAAGAAAGGAATCATAGGTTATTTGAAGGAAAATCTAGGATGCAAGAATTAGTTCTAAACTCAATTGAATCGGCAATAGTGGACTCATTCAACTACAAAATAGACTTTTCTTTAGACCAGCCCGAAGTCTTCTCTTCATGGGATGAAAGTATCAGGCAAAAGTGGCAAGGGATTAGAATTCCTCCATCCTTTGGTCAAAAAAACAATTCTAGAAAAGTTGCAACCTGGTCCCCTCCAAAGCCTGGCTGGTTAAAATTAAACTTTGATGGTGCCTCCAAAGGTAACCCAGGTCCCTCTAGAATAGGTTACGTAATCAAAGATCACTTAGGAGCAATCATAGGAAAAATGGAAAAGTTGATTCCATTAGACACCAATAATATAGAAGAATTCAAAGCTCTGGAATTTGATTTGATGGAATGCATCAACCATGGCTTAAGAAATGTCTCAGTGGAAGGGGACTCAGAGATAGCAATTAATGCAATTAGGAAGAAAAAAAATCCAAACTAGAGACTTTAAGCAATTTTAGATAAAATATTAGAAAATCTGAACAAAATTGAGCATTATGAAGCTAAACATATATATAGGGAAGCAAATGCAGTGACAGATACCCTATCAAAACTAGCAGCTCAAGGAACTTTCATTCACTGGTGGGAGCAGAGTGATCGGTCTAGTGGTAAAGTAGATCAGAACAATCAACATGTTTTGTCCATTTAGGGTCTTTGAAAAATGTTCTAGATCATCTTGAATGAGGAGGGCAGATTATAGTTTCTCACTAATTTTAAAGCAACTGTCTATACACATACCTTTGGTAGTCTTGGGTTAATGGCTATATAATTTTTGTATTTAATTTCCACTTTACCTTGGGTTTAGTGGTGGGTCTGGATCATTTTTTGTCAACCTAACGCTTAACCTAACTAAGCTTTCCCCTAACCGCACTTCCCAAAGCTCCAGCTAGTATGAGCCGTCATTTTGTACCCAAGGTATGCGCTGTCTGCAGGTTATCCTTTTTATCTGCACCTAGGAGATTTGGCTTGCCCAGGATAATTATTCCCCACCACCTTCGCTAGAGATATTAATGCAAACCCATTCCTCATTATTAGGTGTTGAAGAGCGCACCCGATGATCATGTCTTGGCATTTTCTGCAAGCCATGTTCATTCATTTCCTGCAAAAACCATTTCATAGTTTATTTTGGTCTTTTTCTCTTGTCAGTTTCCTTCTTTGATCAACCATGTCGACGGAGGCTCCGTATGGCTTCATTATGAGTGTTTATCCAAGGCCCTCCTGATGCTTTGGAGCAGACACTCCCATTTCCTTCTCATCCTCCACGCACTAGGTTTCCTTCAAAAAGATCACAGATTTGAGATTGAAGCGTCTCCTCATTCACTCGGACCCTCTTGTTCTCCTAGCAGTCAAGATAATACTGGGTAGCAGCCATCTGAACAGGGATGAGTATCCGCGAGACAACACCAGTATCTCCTCCAGATTTGTGGCTTCTCTGCTGGATCAAAAATTACCTAAGCAAGCCGTATGGAGCCTCACTAAGGAGCTCTTTCCTGAGGAAATCCTTCAAGAATTTCAAGAGATTTTGAATAAGGCCCTTCATGACTCAGGGGTCCTTGGCCAAGTGACCAGATACTGTTTAATGCCCACAAAGAGCTCATCAAATATTATCCTTTCTTGTTGGACTTGAAAGGGAAAGACTTGGATAAACACAAGGTTTTTGCTGGAGCTGGTTTGAGCTACCTCAAATGGTGGTTCCTAGGGGAAAATCCGGAGGTCCAAGACAAAGAGGAAGACCTCTTCCAATTCACAAGACTCAATGGAATCCTGCCCCTAAAAGCTGCAGATGAAGAGCTTCAAACCGATCAATATTGTCAGGGTGGAGCAAGGAGTGCTCATCGAGGCTCTAGTCATGGCCATGGCCACCCTGTAGGCAGAGGTCGTGGGAGAGTGAGAATTGAACTGCCCCAATCTGAACCCTCTAGTGCAAGCTAGGTTCTCTTATTTGGTGCTTTGAAAAATATCTTGAAGCTTAATCCAAGACTATCTATAGTTTATTTTGGCTACTTATTTAAGTTTAAAATCTTTGTTATCTAGGCAGTTGGGAATCTACCATCTAAACTCTTTTTAGCTTTATTATTTTAAGACTACGTAATTTTGTTAGGTTTTAAAAGGATAAATCATAATGTTTATGGTTTTATGCCTGTTTGGAAATCATTTTTTATTGGAAATGATGAGAATGGTTTTTTATGCTATGCCACTTAGCTATGACAATACTATAATTAATTCAAAAATAATATGAATCTCAGCTCTACCTTTACCGATAAAAAAAAAAGATTGCCGCACTAATTCAAGATCATTTTTAGTACTTGATCTTTCTTGCGGTCCAAATCAGCTATCACACTTTTCTAATGGTATTGATAGCAAATACGATGTATACCATAAATGTCAAACCCATCAATAAAGTTAAGATAAGAAACTGGAAGGAATGCCCTACAAATCGGGTACCTTTATTTTGTAGCATCACTTAACTAATAAATATTATATATGCTATTCCATAGCTCTATCTATTCTCATATAAATATTATGCTTGCTAGAAAGGTGGTTGAAGACTGATATGTTACAATAATTTTTAATTCAATAATTATACTAATGAATTTAGCATTATGGATAAGGAAAAAATATGTTAAAACACATTAAAATTTATGGAGGCATTAAAATAAACATAAGATTATGCATGCAAGAATCCATAGAGAATATTCACTTTACATGTATGGATTTGAAAACTTGGTCTAAATTATAGATTCGATATGCTAAACTAACAAACTATATATATATATATATATATATATATATATTAGAAGAATGTTAACATTTTATTTTTACATCATATCAAGTGTAGAATTTATACATGCACTTACCATGCCTCTACCACTTGATTATTGAGAAGGTTGCTAGGAATTGTTGACAAGGTGCCTATCATGGTCCTTTAGTCCTTTGGTCTGATTATTGAGCAAGTTGGGGCCTTAAAAAAAGGATGAAGTTTGTTTTCTAGTTGTCAATCACAAAGCCAAGAGCTCTATAAATAACAATTCTGACCCAAGTCTTCCTTCAACTATAAGGGTCATGGCACTAAAGTGGTTTGAAAACCTCTTAACCAAAGGTTGTTGGTCATTTCCACCATAGCAAAACCTCTAATGAGGTAAAATATATTTGATCTCTACTAGTAGCCTCTAAGTTATCTCATCCAACAAATTCCTTTTATTGATGTTCTTCCCATCCTTTAGTTTCATAGTAGACATATCACAACCCACCAAGGAATCTTAAATTAGGGTAATTTGTTAAATATTGATTGCAGCCAAGACATCATAAATTTAAAATAGGGAGTCTTGATTCATGTGAAGTTATTATTTAGAATGATTATTCTCTCATGGTAAGTGTAGACACCTAAAAATGTCTCATCAATCATGTACTAATTTATTGTCTTATTAGTTAAATAATTCTTTAATTATAAGATTAAGCTAATTTGTTAGTCTAAACTAATTTAATCATCATTTTCAATCATTACTAATCATCCAATTTCTATCTATTAATCAATTCATCATTTACCCCCTTCTCAAATATTAATTAAATATTAATTATTTAATTAATTATGATTAATTCCCTTAATTAAATAGTCTTTATTATTTAATTAATCTCATATCTAATGATTAAAAAAAATTGTTTAATTAATTAACTTATTCCTCCAAATCCCCAAATTCGAATTTCAACTAATTCTATCTAATTTCATTTTCTCAAATTCATATTTCACAAAATTTGAGTTTCAATAAATTTCAGTAAATCTCATGTGCATTTCATCATTCAAAAGTCCAAATTCAAATCTAAATAACATGAAATTGAATTTGAAATTCAAAGTCTTACAATACATGTTGAAAATCCTAACTGGTTCATCAAATCAGTGAACTCTCCAATCTCCTCTTTTCACTCCAAATCACCTTTTGTGACTAATCAATTAATTCAATCTTCTCCACAATCAATCTAGTCAACTAGCTAATCTATTTCGTCATCTCCCTAATCAATTTAGTCTACTAATCAATCAAATGAGTTAACAAATCAATCTATTTTGTTAACAGATCAATCAATTCACATAACTGATCAATCAAAATCAGTTATCTATCAATCGGCACTTCAGTTCAATTTCTCCCCCCATCTCACTTGAAAATCTATAAAAGCAAGGCTTATTTACCAATTTCAATCTAGAATCACTATCTTCAAAATAATTTTCTTTCTTATGTAGAAAATCCTAGTGCAACACTTGAGAGCCACCTACATACATAATTCAGAGAATAGCAATGGAAGCTTTGCTGAATCAATTGAGGGAGTTTAATTCAAATTTTGTTATCCAAATGATTTAAGCATTATTTTATTGTCATTTAGGATTATTTCTAATTAGATTTGACTTATGATTTGCTCTTACAATCTGAATAATTTTATGATTGAATTTACCCTTGGAAATAGTGGTGAACCCAACGTGAACCTAACCTTTTGATATATTTTTCATGATTTGCAGATTCTCTATAGACTAAAAAAAAAAGTTCTACGCATTTGTCTTCATAGTAATTTGCATTTGAATAAGATGATTTGCATTTGCAGGAATGATTCAAAATTTCAATTTTAATTGTCATTTCTATTTTTGACTCATTTGCACTACTAACCCATAAATCTTTTTCAATTCTAGAAATTTTTTTCTTTTATGCATTAGATGTGTCGAACCCTATGGCAGGAAGAGTGACCTTCAAAATTGCAAGTTTCAAAGAGAGAAAAGAACATAGAAGGAAAAAGAGAGCTCATCGATGACTTATAAGAGCAGAGAAGAGATTCCAAGAGCTCGAATAATTGGCTTCCCTATCCCCATACTATCATATTGTGCAAAAATACTTGGAAAGATTTGATGTATTTGATGATATTGATATCATGGCCAACATGATAATGGATCCAACTCATGTCATTTGAAAAAAAAACACTTTTATTTTTTGTCTTTTTCTTTCTGTGTTTAATTAATTTGCATCTTTTCAAAAATCTGTTGGCATTTGTTCAAATGGGAGTTCACATTTATACAGACATAAATTCACAATTGTGCAGATGCTAGTGCGCATTTGTGTATACCCCAATTCATATTTGTCAGAGGACAATAAAGGATTATTGTTTTGTCTATTCTCGAGACTCTGTCATTGTAATGTTTTGTTTCAACAGATAGTGAAGTCAATTCTGTAATCGATAGAGAAAATTAGGCTTGTGATCCCACAATGTGATAACATTTTCATGAGTTTTTGCAAGGATAGCTAGACCTAGTTTAGCTAATACTTACTTTGGTGCTCTTTAAAAAGAACAAAAACAAACATAATTTTCTTTATCTCATCATTTCTTTGTTGGTTAAAATGAACATCATGCTTTTTTGGAGCAACACCTCCAAATGGTTTAGAAAATTTTGTAATGAAGGGATAAAAAGAACTCTCTTGCTTTCCATGTTTCCAACGTGATAGGCATATTCTCTCCCCTTAATTGGGTGACCAAAAAGCCAGACCCACCTTTCATACTTTCTGTCAATTTTTGTAATAGGATAAAACCCTTAGCATGCCTGCTTCCCAAGTAGCCCATAAGGCCAAGTGAGAGGGAATGACCTAATTTAAAATGGCTAATGCCAAGTAATCCAAGACACTATAAATAATGTGTTTCCAATAAAAATTGTAAGCAACGAGTGTTACATGTTGTCATAATAGTGTCATGCCTCCCTCAGTTCCTATATGGTATGAGAAAATCTATAGAGTGTTGTTGGCATTATACAGTGAAATGAGAATGGTGGATGTTGTCATTGATGGCAACAAGGTTTCATAGGTTCAACCGGCAATAGACTTCACCTACCAGCACCAATAGATACAATAGGGCTTATTCACACTGACATCCATTTTACACTGACAAAAGATTATATCGGCATTCTAGGACAACTGGGCAATAGTATTGTTTATGTGAAATGAATTGTAATGTAAATCATAATTGTATGGTCAACATGTTGTATTGTAAAGACTCATATATTTATGAGGTCTTGTAGGTCATTTGGTATGTATGAAAGTGATGATATGAGATAGGATAGAGATATGATAGTGAGTAGTTGTATATGCATTTTTATGTGTTTATTTGAAGTGAATAAGAAGCAGAGCTGAGCGAAGATTATTTTGTGTAAGCAAAATCATTTGAGAGCATACCGGCTAGGGTTTTTGGCAGAGGTAGAGCTAGTATTAGATAGAGCATAACAATGAACTCATCCAACATTTTGATGCAAGTTGTAAGAGTTCATTTTTGTGTTTACATCAGTGTTGTAGTCATTGTGACTCCATTTTTGTTATTGAGCAGTGAGCTCTAGGTAGTTGGCCTTCCTGCATGTGAAGGTCCCTTATGTACTAAGTAATATTTATTCATATGGCCAGTGAGTAAATATTGTGGTTCACAAATCCCATCGAGGTTTTTCCCTTATTGGGTTTCCTCGCCAAAATATTTATGTTATGGTGTGCATTGATGCTGTGTCATGCCCAAACTTTTGGGCACGAACAGAATAATTTTTTTTAAAACATGTCCTAATAAAACTAAAGTTGCTAAAATGAACCACAATAACAAGTTTAGTCTTAACTATGTTTGATTTAATCTAATAGCTAAATCAATTAGGCAAAAATATTCTAAATTTAAAAGTGGAATATTAATTCTCCAAAGGAATTATTGTTATCTCCTCAGTTAATAAATAAATAAACTCATTTAAACAAAAATCTCTAAATTAATTGACAAGGGAAATTATTGATCTCCAATAACCTTTTAATTACTTAGGAACTAAATTAATTAGTCCTAGCACGAAGATTATTAAAACCTATTATTCAATTTAACAATAATAAAAATGTGCCTAACAATCTCGACTAAAGGGCCAAATAAACCCATTGTGGAAATTGCTCTAGAGAATTTAATCTGGAATTGCCTAAATTTGGGTGAACTAAAAATAATCCCCTATGGCCAAAATAACTTACAAAGTCATTATAATTTCCTAAAAGATTAAACTCCAAAATAATTTTAATGAACGTAAAATAATATAATCAAACTATAGTTAGATTTATACCTTCATATACGTATATATATATATATATATATATATATATATATATATATATATATGAAACATATAATTCTATATTAGATAAATGGGGAATACCCTATTCAAAAATTTCAAATGGGTTTTCCCCATTTTAAAAAAAATTATGTTAACCTTTTTTCTACCTTAAATGAATCTATGCTAACATATATTTTTGAAACTAACCTAAACCTATTTTATTTTCTTAGTTTCATTCTTTTTGTGCTGTGTGTGTGTTTTTGTGTAGGGATGGACGAAGGGAGGCAACTTCCATGAGTTTTGGCGAAGCCACGAGAGGGGAGGCGGGGCGGAGGTTACCATGAGCCCCCGCAGCAATGACCGCAGTCATGCCTGCGGGTCATGGCCCACAGTGGTGGCCTTGGCCGCCACTGGGGGTCGTGACCCGTAGCACGGCTGTTGCCATTGCTGTGGGGTGCCACCCACAGGGGGGTGAAGCCACCCCGTCTGTGGGTTGCGGCCCACAGTGCGGCTATGGCTACTACTGTGGGTTGTCGCCCATAGCGCGGGGGGGAGGGGGGGGGGGCACTCTGCGGAGGTTTCGTAGGGGCCGAGGCTCCCTAATTTTCTTTTTTCCCTTTTTTAAAAAAACAAAAATAAACATTGCAAAATATATATATATATATATATATATGTATATATGTATATATATGCTTATATATATATATATATATATATATATATATGCTTATATATGCTTATATATATATATATATATATATAAGGTATGTAACCCCATATATATATATATATATACACTTAAGCAAACTATTTTTTTTTTCTTTTACTTTTTAAATCAAGAAGATTAAAATATTGGTAGCATGATAATAGATGCAGTCTCTTAGGTAACATTTGTATCAAATGTATGCTTTAAATGTCGACCTTATTTTCATTCTTAATACAATCATATGACTAACTATTTTCTTTGCACATTAACCCTAGCATAGAGAATAAAATTAATTTTGCCTACCCTTATTTTCTACATTATTATTTTTCTAAATAAATGACAGAAACATTTAAATTACAACAGCATTAATATAGCTAGAATTTCATTTAAAATTATTTTACCAATTTAAATACAACATAGTGATTCATACTAAAGGCTATTTAACTATGTATGCATTTTGGAACTAGATAAATAGGACTAAGAGATCATTTCTAGCTTAATAACTGACATGCTATTCTATTTTATATATATGCACTATTTCATTATGTGTAAGAGATAGATTTGACTTTTATTTTAGAAATAACATGAATACCACAAATATTGTTTCAATAACTATAGGAATTTAATCCAAAAATAAACATTTCATTTTTGCAATAATAACTTAATAGAATAATGCATTTCTTTGAAACATATTTAGAATACAATATAGTCAACATTACAACTGGGTGAGGTACCCAACTAGCCTCTCATATCTATTGAATGAGAACTTTAAATAAAATGGATACATTTCTTTTCAAAATAAATACAACATATATCTTTTCCTTTACATTACTGCAACTAAAATATGATATCCCATTCCCAAATCTTTTTCTGCAAATCAAGTTAAAACTAGCAACTCCTAGATGTCTCTTTCTTTTCTTTTCCAAACAACCTGCATAAAATCATATGGCTATGACCATGGAGTGCTCACCTCCCAGCCTAGGCTTACTAGAAGCCACCCCCGAGCTTAGAGAACCAAGCCCTAGATAGGTTACACTCAGGCAAACACAACAAGCAAGGGATAAACATACAACAAACAATTTCCCAACCAAGGCTACACTTCATCACAAAATGTGATCTTTTTACATGGGTGGTAGTGGACCAAATACCCTAAGGAGACTGCAAGAATGGTAGATCACAAAGCCACCTCATGGCAAACAAAGATATATCATAAGTTCATTAACCCCACATCCTTATGCCCCCCAAGGCATTTATGCCATACTTTCTCTCCTTATGACCCCCAAATGCATAAACCAAGCCATGCAACAAGGGTCACATATACACCCCTTGAGTTCACTCTCATAATGAGAGCCTCTCACTCTAGTGCTGTCAAACTTCTACCACCCACAAGACCATCCTACTCTCCCAAGAGTAGAAGACCTTGTTTACTCCCAAATCACAAGAAAATGCATAAAAGAAGTAACATATAGGTCACATAATAATTTTCACAAAGGAAAATACAAGAAACTAACTTTTACATACAAGAAATCTTTCCAACATAAACATGCAATGTAAAAAGAAACAAAAGGAGAAGATGAACCAACCTTCAATCTGCCCAGAGGTTTGTTAGAACTAGTTTGAGGATGAGCAACCCAATTCCACAATTCTTCCTTCTACACTTAGCCAAAATTCTATCTCAAAACTATTCTTTTCAAAATTGCATGATCTCCAAAAATGGAGAGTGGGTGATTACCCACAAAATCTCTAATCCTTGCCTAAGAAGGCCTCAATGAGAATTCTCACAGGTTTCTAAAACTGAAAAAGGAAAAAGTAAGAGAAAGTGGGAAAAAGAATCTCACATCAAAAAGGAAGGTTATCTAACCTAGATGGAACCTTCTAAATTGAATTTTCGCTCACCTTAGGAAACCCACTTTTTGAGGTGACTAAACAGTCACATGGGAGTAGTCACATGCCTAAAAATACTCCTAACCCATAGGTATACCTTTTGGACTTTAGGAAACACCTTTAAACTACCCCTAGGAGTCCATTTGACCCCTTAGAAACCCATCTGAAGTTAACTTTCGGGTCACACCTAAGTTGACCACTCCAAAGACTCTCTACCCAAGAAAAATTTAGAACCACATTCAAATGTTTGAAAAAGCTATGGTTGAAACAACTCCCTCCAAGAGACAAGTCAAAAATCAAGACATAAATCAACACGTGTCAAGTGAAACAATAAAATACATTGCAAAATTACACATGAAATTTGTCTCTTATTGGATTTACACAAACTAATAAATTCAATTTAACATACATGCAACATTTACTTTCACAAATAAAATACGATACATACGGGGTGTTGTCTCTCCAAATAGACAAACCCTAGTTTTACGAACATACATAGGTCTAGGTTTGGTTCTCCATAATATTTCCATGGTCACATGGATAATTTTCCTGTGCATCTCAATTACACATTAGTACTTCCAAATAACCTTATATAAAATTAAACACATGAATAAGAATACACGTCAAACACTTTGCATACAATTGACATTAAACAAAATCAATATATCTTATATCCAAATAAATCCAAATAAGTAATTATCATAATCCTCATAATTTTGATCCATACATGAGACATTCATCCTATTTCTATCATCATAGTAAAGTCCTGCAAATCCAATAATGACATACATCATCACAAAGTTATCCTATTCTAGAATCATATAGAGTTCTATATCTATAATGCATAGAAACGAAGCATCAATATACATCAATGTTATCCAAATCATGGAATCATATAAGTTCTAAATCCATAATGCATAAAAATAAAGCATCCATAATAGTCTCAACATGAAAATCACTAAAATGCTAGGATGAGTCGCGGTAGGGCCTCACATGCTGATTCCTTTTTTTCTCTTTAATGCATTATTATTTGTTTACCGAAATATTAATCTCAATTACATAATTGAAAATAAGTTTAAATCTTTCATTTACCAGTCAGATGTTAATTCACCCCCCTCTCAGTGTCTTTGGGATTAACCAATTATCTAACAATTGGTATCAAAGCTTGGTACTCTATTTGCAGAAGCCTGATAGCTTGAGGAAGATTCTGAAACCTGTACTGATGGAAATATTGAGACAACAGTTGGAAGGGGCTCTTGAAGATTTTGATGCAGAAAAATTAAAGAATATCAAACTAGAAGAACTCAAATTTGCTCGAGAATTCATCAAAGCACTTCAATAAAACCTGGTGATGGCATAGAATAAGAGAAAAGAATTGTGTGAGTCACTGCAAAAATAAGATGATGAAGAAAAAGAAACTCTCAGAGATGTTGTAGAGAAACTAAGAGAAGAGCACAATAACATGAAGAATGAGATGCAAGACTTAACCATGAGACTATGTAAGGATATTGAAGATAGAAAGAAGAATCAAGAAGATTTGGCCAGACAACTTAATGAAAGATCAGATGAATCTACAAGGCTTAGTTATGAACATGATATACTTAAAACATAGTTGATTCAGATGCAACATGACAAAGAGGAACTTATGAGACAAGTTAGCACTCTAGAAAATAAGTTGGTCACTGCAAATGAATACAAAGACAAATTCAAAAAGAGCTCAAACAAGCTTGATGATATGCTGAAAAGTCAAAAACCCGATGGAGAAATAATTGGACTTGGATTTGAACATGGAGAAAGTTCTAGAACTGCAAATAATCATGATCACAACAAACCAGTAAGGAAACCTAATACTTATAAATTCAATGGCAAATGTTTTAATTGCAACAAATTTGGTCATAGAGAAAATCAATGCAGATATAGGAATAATCAGAATACAAACTCATTTACCGGTCAATGTTCCAAATGCAATAAATATGGTCATCAATCAAATGATTATAGAATGAATGTAAAATGCTATGCTTGTAATAGATCTAGAAATCTATCTAATCAATGCATAACTTGAACTGGGCAAGGTTATGGAAAAGCTATTCAAAGAAATAATGTAACTTGTTATGCATGCAACAAGATTGGGCATATTGCAAAATTTTGTAGAAGCAAGAATGTATTGGAAAAAAAAAGAGGATCCAATGTCAAAGGAAAGGAAAAGGTGAATAAAATAAAGAAAGAATTCTCTAAACAATAGGTCAAGAAGACAGATCAAAGAAATGATGTATCTAGCTCTGCACCGGCAGAACAAAGTAATCCCGCACCAACAGGAAATTCTTCATCTAACTAAGGAATAATCCTTAGGGGCAAGGCAACTAATTGAGGATCATGAATTTTACCCTCAGATGATGGTAAGAAGTCATAATCCTTCTTTATCAGCACATATGTTGAGTTACAATGGAAATTCACTAAATTGATGAAGCATTTAATGCGGTTGTTAAGTTAACTTTTTGGCTATAAAGCATTGAAATTTCTCATTTCGACTCACCAAGCATTCAAGTATTCAGAAGTAGAGCTCCAACATTCAAGAAGAAAAGCTATAAGGATTTTCTAGGGCATCCAAGGTTTTCACTAACATTCGACAGAAAAAGGTATTTATCTTGCATCATGGCTTGTTCATCTTTCATTCCTGAATTCATAGCAAACCCTACTATTGTGGATAATATCAAACGTCCTAGACCAGTTTTTAAGATAATTCCTAAGATAGCTAAGATGAAAAACTCTATTGGAGCATTTTCAAAAATTCTGAAGGGAGTCACATTCGCAGAAGGCCCTAGGGCATACATTCACTATAATATTGATGATTTAGGGTCTGAGGATATAAATAACATGTTTATGGAAGTCATCACAAAATACCAAGGTGTAATCAAACTTGAATATAATATTGTGGAAGATTTAGGGTTGGTAGACATCCTTCATATGCATGAATTTGAAGATGAAATTGTCTGATATGTTCTAAGTAGAGTTCATGGTGAATTCTTATGGCTTGACTCCATCTTCAAAATCACCAAGGAAGCTATTAAAGTTTTTACAGGTTTACCCTCTACTAGCACAATTCCTGAGAAGAAGAAGAAAATTCCAAACAAAGATGTTGTGAATCTAACCGGCGCTACATCTGATAACAAATCACTCAGGATAAGTAACATAACTAATGACAATGTTAAATATGCCAACATGGTCATTGGTTACAAGGTTACACATACAAATAGGTTGAATTTTGCTTCTAGTCTATACATTCATAGTGCTTATGAAATAGTAAAGAACAATGCAAAAATTGATCTTTGCTTAATAGATGAGTTGATAGATAAGTTGGACAAAATCAAGGGTGATAAAAAGGGAACATTCAAATTTGGGAATTTACTTGTATGTTTGATGCTATATTTCTTGAAGGTGATTCTTGGCATAGGTCATAGAGACTTTGCCTATGATATTTCTATTGGAAAATAGATTAAGGAGGCAATTTCTGGCATGGGTTTAGAAAGAAACAAGCAGGTATGGGGATACTTCAAAAACTTTCAGGCAAGAATGAGGCAAAGGGAAAGAATCCCTCAAAGTATTGTTGATAAGTATGACAAATTGATATATTTTCTTATAAAGAGAAATGAGATACAGATGGAGGATATCAAACCTAGAACTATCTAGGTAACAGAAATGGGATATGAAGTGGACACCAACATTCTAGAATCTTATGCCAAGATACTTCTAGATGCCCCACCGGAACCTACTGAGAAGATCTTTGGCACTGCTGAAACCACAGAGAAAGATGTTGCTATTCAGAAGCAAAGAAAGAAAAGGGATAAAACATTGAAAGATGCTTCAAAATTTGTCGAAGATGTTACCAAGGGATTATTGAAACTTGACCAATTGAGTGGTGTTGCTACAAGCATGAAAGAAAGAAAGTCTGACCAGCAACCAGTAACACATGTTTCCCCTGTTGTTACCTCATCCAAGACTGATAGTGACACAACTACAAAATTTAAAAGGATGGATAGGAAGAAGAGAAAATCCTCACCAACACCTACTCCATTACCTAAGAAGACAAGGTCACTTAGGAAGAAAGAAGAGGCTCTAAGAGAGCCTAGCAGTCTGAAGAAGAAGATTACATAGAAGAAACTGACACCAAAGATGTCTGATGCACTTTCTTCAAAAGAGCTCATTAATGAAATAACTCAGGATGGTAATCTCTGCAATGTCAATAAGTCTTATCATTCTTTTAATAATTCAGATAAGGACACTATTGAAGAAAGCATAATCTTGTATTTAGATATATATAAGAAAGTTCTTATTGAAGTCATTGATGTTCTCCCCAATGACTTATATCTAAGACTTGAGGCAAAAAGAATGTCTATCATGGAATAGGATAAGAAATTAAAGGTTGAAGCACTGTTGGTTGTTCATCCAGCTAAGTCTAGACAAGAAATAGATAAATTGATAGTTGAAGCTAACAGAACTATTTTTGTAAGTGGTCATTGACAAGTAAGCCTCATGGCTGACATGACAAAGGAAATAGCAGATGAGACAACAAACAAATGGGATATTTTCTTTGTGGAGAAAGAGAAAAGAGAAGAAAAAGAAAGACAAAAAGTTGATAAATCTTTTACTAAGGTATATCAAAAAGGATATTAAGGGAAGAATAAGGTTGGTAGTGTTCCTGACTTAAAAATAAAGGATAACTTACCTCCACCAACTCAGGACACCCCACCGGTAGCAGCAGAGGTGCAAGCAGAAGTACAGAATTAGCTCATAGTAAAGACATCAGAGGAAGAAGAAGGAACAAATGTAGTTGATCTCAAGTCAAATATTATATTCACGATGAAGGTTGACACTCAGGACATCAACACTATAATGGATAATACCTTTATTTTAGAAATTGTTATAGATAAAGAAAGTTTTGGAGAGAAGAAATCAAAATCCATCTTTGACTAACTAGTCAAGGCAATTGACACTCAACAAGATGTTGAAATACCAATAGATAAAGCATAAGAACAGACATCATTTGAACTGACAAAGGATAAGAATGAGAAAAAGGAAGAGGAAGTGGTAGCTAAAAAAAAAATAGAGGAAGGGACAAAGAAATCAGGAGAAGAGAAGAAAGATAATGCAGAACCTAGCACTTCTCCTAGTACTTCATCTTTGGATTTCAGACCAACAACTGTTGTAGAAGTACTTTTGGATTCTATAAAGAAAATAACAGAATGTAATGCCTTAGCATTTAAGGATATCAATGATTCTCTATCGATTTTGCAAATGATTGCACCAGAGTGCAAGGTAGATCATATTGTTGGCTCGATAGGCAAATTGGACACATTGTCTAAATTCATTTCTACTAACATTTAGATATTAGACAAAATAAATGAGGAGATTATTCAAGAAAAAGTTGATAAAGAAAAGGAGGTATTCTTCAGTAAAACAATAAAGGATTGTACTCAGCAAATTGATACAATTCTACTGGCATTGAATTCTACCATTTTGGAGTATAAGGGATTATACTGGGAAGCATGCAAACATCATCAACTAACAGAAGATATTGATGAACAGATCATAAAAAATCAAAAGGAAATTGATGATATTGTAGATAACATAATTGGTTCTTTGGAACTAACATCAGTGATTGAATAGGAGATGGCTATACATGAGGAGAAAATTGAAAATCTTGAAAAAGAAAAGGCAAGACTAAAAATGAAAACCAAGGAGTTGTAGAATAAGCTTGGTCCAAGATTGGACAATCTAATCACTCACTGGAATGCACTATCAAAGGCTACTATTCAAGGAGATAGATCATCGGAACAACAAATGCACTATCTTACCAGATTGATCAAGCAAATAGAAACATTAATCATCGATAGTACGAACTTTATGCAGGGTCTAAACTTAGTTCTGGCAGATATTTTTCAAATTGTACATATCAAACTTCAAGGATCTAAGTAAAATTTTGGATTTTTGAAATTTTTTTACATCCTTTGTCATTGATGTCAAATGGGCAATAGTATAATGAGAAAAGTGTACTGAGAAAGGTATGGAGAAAAGTGAACAGAAAAAGATGAACATATCATTTTCTGAGGGGGAGCACTCACGGTTTTGGATTCACAGTTTTGATTTTTCTCATGAGTGTTGTCATCAATGCCAAAGGAGGATATTCTTGGCATTATACACTCATATGAGAATGGTGGATGTTTTCATTGATGGCAACAAGGTTCCATAGGTTCAACTGGAAATAGACTTCACCTACTGGCACTAGTAGATACAACAAGACTTATTCACACTGGCATCCAGTTTACACCGGCAGAAGATTATATCGGCATTCCAAGTTGAATTGGAAATAGTAATGTTTATGTGAAATGAATTGTAATGTAAATTATAATTGTATGGACTACATGTTGTATTGTAAAGACTCATATATTTATGAGTTCTTGTAGGTCATTTGGTATGTATGAAAGTGATGATATGAGATAGGATAGAGATATGATAGCGAATAGTTGTATATACATTTTGATGTGTTTATTTTGAAGTAAATAAGAAGCAAAACTGAGCGAAGATTATTCTATGTAAGCAAAATTATTTGAGAGCATACAAGCTAGGGTTTTTGGTAGAGGCAGAACCACTATCAGACAGAGCATAACAACAAACTCATCCAACATTTTGATGCAAGTTGTAAGAGTTCATTTTTGTGTTTACATCAGTGTTGTAGTCAGCATGACTCCATTTTTGTTATTGAGCAGTGAGCTCTAGGAAGTTGGTCTTCCTGCATGTGTAGGCCCCTTATGTACTAAGTAATATATATTCATATGGCCAGTGAATAAGTATTGTGGGTCACAAATCCCACTGAGGTTTTTCCCTTACCGATTTTCCTCACCAAAATATTTATGTTATGGTGTGCATTAATGTTGATTCTTTTGTTTCTCTTTACTGTATTATTATTTGTTTACCAGTATATTAATCTCAATTATAGAATTGAAAATAAGTTTAATCTTTCATTTACTAGTCAGACAATAATTCACCCCCCCCCTCTCAATGTCTTTGGGATTAACCAATTATCTAACAAGTGTAACCTCTACAAACTGGGAGACCTCATTTATGGAGCTGAAAACATTTCTAATTATGACCACTCAAATGGAACCCTGACTAATATCTTTAGAAAATTAGAGGCCAATATGAGTCAGTAACTAGACACTTATAGTATCACAGTGCAAGGGTGGGGAAGAATCTGGCCCCAAGACACTCACCATATATCTCCTAGGATAATGATCCAATTGAGGAGCAATCCTCTTTGGTTTAATTTCTGGAAAAAGGCAAAAAAATGGGTGCACCCTAGGGTGACAAGTCTATTTGAGCTAACGAAGTATCAAGATGTGCATTGTGATATTATCCATGACCTTTTGACCTTAGTAGAGTCTGATTGTTGTATGATTGAAATACCAATATTTTTCCAAAATAAAGTGGGGTCTTGAAAATGATTCCAACATTCATAGATTTGAAAAAATCCTTTGAACAATGCTTTCTTTATGTCAGAATGGTTTTCTTGCTTTACTGCTGAGTCTTTGCTACAAGATCAAACATTTTTTGAACATTACCAAAAGAAAAGTGGAATATCAACCAAGTTTCATCAAACCATCAAGAAAAATCTCAAAGTTCAAAGAAAATTCCAAGTATCCATAACCAACAAGCTCAAAAGTTGCCACATTCAAAGATATGGAGAAAATGATACCTTTTGTGATCATAGGTGTAGTGTCATTAAATTGTGACACTTGCAATTGTTGACCATATTAGGGTCGTCACACATGTGAACTGAATCCCTAGGCTTGATCAAAGAACAAAGACTTGCTCAACACTTGAAAACTGCATCTTGCTTGCCCTTCGTACTGCCTAAACTACATCCTATCCTAGAAAAAAGGGCAAGATAAGGGGCATGGCACCCCTGTCCCTTGGCCTATTTTAGGGGAAGACCCTTCAAATTGTGCTTTGGTAGTTGTGCATTGAGCAGTAAAATCTTCCCCAGTGTTGGCCTGTGATGAAAAATCATTCAATTAGCCCTAATTGACAAGTATATAAGTTGCATTTTACCTCTCATTTTCATAAGTTCAACAAGCGAATAAGCAATAACATAGATACATGAGATCATGCATTCAAGCATTGAAGAGAATTCAAGCATTCTTTTCCAGCATTGAGGATTTTAAAGTCTCCTTTCAATGCTATCTAGGTGTTGTTGGCTATTTGGTGGAATTAATTATGTGTTGCATTGATGTTTTGTCATTGATGTCAACACTAGTTGTTTGAATGCTTTACCGACACCCTTCTGGTCCTGGTAGGTTGAGTAGTTTCTGGTTAACTTGGATCCAACATGATCTGATAGACTCTTGTATAATCTGGTGATAGAATTGGCTTATTCATGATACTCATACTCATATTGGTCAGTTGGTTTTGGTTTGGTGATTGGATGCTATCTTTCTTGCTATGAAGATTGGTTTCTAGTTTCGGTAAGGGTTTCATCAACAGAGCCTTTTGGTGGAGATCTTTGATGCATTGCACAATTGGTATTGGTGCAGCTTCTGATGGGGTTTTAGGATGCTATTGGTGATCATGTTCAAGACTTGGCATTTGAAGATCATTGCTAAAGTGTGTGGACCTATACTTGGTCTTGATCAATCTAGGTTATGGACCAAAATTGATGTAACATGTGGATAGGACCTATTGTTGTATTTTTAGGATGTCTTACATGTGGATATTTTTTTTTTGGTCTAAGTCCAACATGGTTTGTAATTATGTATCTAGTTTATTGTTTGGTGGTTGACCTGATTGTTTATGGTTGAGGGTTTGTATAAATTAAGGTGTAAGATCTCATTGTAGATCATCATGGCTATTGTAAGAGTTCATGGTCAAGGAATGTAATGTGTAAAGAATATAATATCATTCAGGTAGAGGAGTTGGTCGATCATTTGAGATCGAATTGGGTTTGTGTAAGAGGATTTATTCCTTTGGTATTGAGCCTAATTGGAACTGTACTTAGGAATAGGAGATGCTCTCTTTTGCAGTTCAACACTTCTCCAGATTGTAGTCTGGATTTATATGTAGTCAGTGAGGCTCCTTTTGTGATGAGCAGTGTGCTTTAGGTTATTGGCCTTCCTACAAGTGTAGGCCCCTTCATTGTAATTCAGATACTTACTGCAGAAGTAGTATCTCACAATGGGTAGGCTTCCCACCATGGTTTTTCCCTTTACCAGGTTTTCCATGTACAAATCTTGGTGTTGTGTGAAGATGTTTTATTCTGTGATTATTGTTTATGCTTAATTGAATTAACTACTATTCTTGTATTATTGTTTTGGGTTCTGGTATTAAAGTTTTGAATTGATAATTCTTTCGGTAATCTATGACAACTGATTCATCCCCCCTCTCAGTTGTCTTTCAATTATCTAAATTGTCTAACAATTGGTATCAGATCTTTTGTCCTCTCTGTAGAAAGCTTAACTGCTTGAGGAAGATCCTATGGCAACCAATAGTTTAAGTTCATCCAGTTCTTCTGGAGCTATCTTTTGAAGGGATATACCAAGGCTTGAAGGGACAAATTACATAGTATGGAAGATTTGGATGGAGACTCATCTGAGATGTCTTAGCAAGGAGATTTGGGAGATCACACAGAATGGTGTCACACTCTTTAATCCGGGATCTGGCAATCCTCCTCCAGCAAACCTTGACAAGGAGTTTGATAATGACTATAGAGCAAGAGAATCCCTCTTGTGTGCACTCTCTGATTAGAAAAATAATGGGATTAATAGACAAATCATCTGGAAAGATTATATGGGATAAGTTGCAGACTCTTAATGAAGGTGACCGTATAGTGAAGATTGCTAAACTTGATGGTTACCGAGTGAGATATGAGAACCTGAAGATGGAAGAAGATGAAAGGATTACTGCATTCATGAAAAGGGTAAAAGAGATTGTTATGAGAATTTGATGTTGTGGTGGAACTTTGAGCGAAGATGAAATTGTTTCTAAAGTCCTGAGAGCCCTACCACCAGATTACAAAATGAAGGCTACTGCTATTAATGAGTTGGGAACAATGGCTAATACATCTATCAACAGAGATACTTTGGTTGGGAAACTGTCTACTTTTGAGCTTGGGGAATTTGGATCTTTTGGAGCTATAAAGAGTTAACCTTCTTTTCATGCATCTACATCTACAATCGGTAAGCAAGACTGGAAAGCTTTATATGAAAAATAACTAGAAGATATGAAGATAGAAGATGATGAGTTTGAGCAACTTGAAGCACCATTTGCTAGAAGAGTACCGAAAGGGCCAGTATGAAGTAAGTATGAAGGAAAAGCACCTTTTAAATGTTTTGCATGCAATAAGATTGGTCATTTTTGCATCTAGATGTCCTGAAAGAAATTCAAGATTTGAAGAAAGAGTTAAAAGATCATTTAAGCCTAACCCTAGATATTAGAACAAGTATAGATTCAAGAAAAATAGAGACAAATCATGCTACAAAGTGGATGAGGAAGGCATTACTGATTCAGATGATGAACTAATGGAAGAATCTACTAGTGGATCTAGCAATGGGAAGGAATGGGTATTCTTGGCTATCAAGGAAGATGATCTGGCACTAGAAGAGAATGTAGCTAAGGAGAAGGATTTTGCTACTAAAATTGAGGACAAGGATGAATGGGTAATTGATAGTGGTTGTTCACATCATATGACTGGAGATAAAGGGAAGTTTCTATCTTTGCAAGAAATTGATGGTGGACTAGTTAGATTTGGAGATGACAAGGCATGTATGATCAAAGGAAAAGGAACTATATCATTGGATGGTAAGAACAATACTGACAATGTTTATTATGTTGAAGGCTTCAAGCAGAATCTTTTAACTGTAGGACAATTGGTAGATAAGGAATTTCAATTATATATTAAGGATGGAAAATGCAAAATCATTAATAGATCTGGCTTGGAGATTGCAGCCGGTACACAGACAAAAGGTAACATATTTCATTTAAACTCTGGTGAGAAGACATGTTTGATTACATAGATTGATGAGAGTTGATTATGGTATAAAAGGTTGTGTCATGTGAATTTTGATTGCATTGTGAAGATCAATTAAACTAATGTTGTTAGAGATATACCTAAGATTATGAAGCCCTATAATTCGGTATTTAAAGAATGTCAAATGGGTAAACAAGACATAACCTCTTTTATGAGTATACAAGATAAATCAAATGATGTTCTTGATCTTATTCATACTGATTTGTGTGGCCCTGGTAGAGTTAAAAGTTTTTATGGTGATAGATATTTCATGTTAATCATTGATGATTATTCTAGAATGATGTGGGTTACTTTTTTGAGAGAAAAATTAGAAGCATTTGAAAAGTTTAAAATATTTAAGGCTAAAGTGGAAACTCAGACAGGATTGAAGATTAAATGTTTGAGATCAAATCATGGTGGAGAATTCACATCCGGTGAGTTTAATAAATTTTGTGACAAGCATGGTATTAGAAGGCAATTTTCTGCTCCCTAGACACCTCAACAAAATGGAGTTGTGGAAAGGAAAAATAGAACTATTTTGGATGCTGCTAGTACAATGATGATGAAAGCTAATCTACCTCATATCTATTGGAGAGAAGTAGTTAGTACAGTGGTTTACACATTAAATAGAGTACATATCAAAGGAGAAATTAGTAAGACACCTTATGAATTATGGTTTGGCAATACACGTACAGTTAAGTATTTCAAAATTTTTGGTAGTAAATATTATATCAGGAGAGATGATACTATTGGGAAATTTGATCCTAGAAGTGATGAAGGCATATTTCTTCATTATTATAATAAAAAAAAAGCATATAGATGTTATAACAAGAGATTATAGAGAATTGTGGAGAATGCTAATGTCAAAGTAGATGAGCTAAGGAAAGTCAAATCAAAGTTTATGAGAAGGAACCGACAGTGAAAATGATTCTATCTGAACTGGTAGAACCTTTACTAGAATAGAGAGTTGAACTAGTTACTCCGGCAACATCTGAAAATTCTACAGTAACTGAAGAACATGGAAGACTCCTAGGTATGTGAGATTAAATCATTCTAAAGATCAAATTATTAGGGATAAGAGAAATGTAGTGATGACAAGAAGAATACTGGCAACTAATGAGGTATATTTGATTTCACAAGTTGAACCGGTATCAGTGGTTGAGGCATGTAAAGATGAATTTTGGTTAAAAGCACATAGACTCTGGTTCCCTAGCCTAAAAATAAAAATGTTATTGGAACTAAATGGGTTCATAAGAATAAATTGAATGAGGATCGTCAATTTATAAGGAATAAGGCTATATTGGTTTGTAAAGGATACTCTTAGAAGGAAGGAATTGATCATGGAGAAAATTTTGCACCCGTAGCTAGGATTGAAGCTGTAAGATTATTTCTTGCCTATGTTGCATATAAAAACTAGAAGGTTTATCAGATGGATGTTAAATGTGCATTCTTGAATAGGAATCTTGATGAGGAATTTTTTTATTGAGCAACCTAGTGGTTTTTCACTATCAGATGATAGGGATATGGTTTGCACGTTAAGGAAATCTTTATATGGATTGAAACAAGCACCTATAGCCTGGTATGCAAGGTTGGATAAATATCTTTTGAAGCTTGGTTTTACTAAGGGCAGTGCTAATAGTAATTTATATTATAAAATCACTGATGATGATATATTGATTGTTAAAGTATTTGTTGATGACATTATTTTTTGAGGTGAAGATAAATTATGCATAGAATTTTCTATGAATATAGAGAAATAATTTGAGATGTCTATGATTGGTGAGATGAAATTTTTCTTAAGTTTGCAGATTACTCAGACTGAAAAAAGTATTTTTATCTATCAAACTAAATATGCTAAGGAATTGTTGAAGAAATTTGGTACCGGTAAGTACACCTATGGTTACTAGTGATAAATTGACAAGGAAAGATGTTTTTGCACCGATAAATCCTACAAGATACAAATCTATGATTGGAGGTCTACTTTATTTGACTCACACTAGGCCTGGCATTATGAATGTTGTTTGTATTGTTTCAAGATTTCAGAGTGATCCTAGAGAAAATCATGATATGGCAGTGAAAATGATTTTTAGATACTTGCAAGGTACATTAGAATATGGCTTATGGTACCCTAAGAATGATAACTTTACTTTATGTGCATATACAGATGTTGATTGGGTTGGAGATATTGATGACCAGAAAAGTACTTCTAATGGAGCTTTCTTTCTTGGAAAGAAGTTGGTTTTATGGATCAACAAGAAACAGTCATGTACTTTTTTATCTATTGCTAAAGTTGACTATGTTGTTGTTGCTACTAATTGTACACAAGTTTAATGGATGAAGAAAATGTTGAAAGATATAAAGGTGGATTGTGATGCACAAGTAGTTATTCACTATGATAACTCTACTGCTATTGATATATCCAAGAATCTAGTATTTCATTCTAAGACAAAGAACATATCTATCAAGTATAACTTTTTGAAGGAGAAGGTGGAAGGAAATGAAGTTAAACTGGTTTATGTGAACACTAAAGAACAAATTGCAGATATTTTCACTAAACCTTTATCCAAGGAATCATTTGAGTACTTGAGAGATAGATTAGGGGTTTCTTCCCCTCCAGTAGACTTGATTGATGCAGTTTGGCATCAGTCCGACATGCATTATCAGAGATACTATTCATTCCACCACTGATGTGGGATGCTACTACTCAGGGGGAGTAGTCAGCTTTAAGATTCAAAGGCTTATTCTTTTGGTTTGATATTTTTGTCATATTTCTAGCATTGATGTCAAAGGGGGAGAGATAGTGATGTGAAAAAGAAATTTAGAGCTTTTATAGAGATATTATTCAAAGGGGGAGAGTTATTGATATTCAAAGCTATATGCAGGAGATTGTTGGTTATCTTCCACAAGGGGAGACTTGTTTGGCATTTCTTGGTACTTAGATGTTTTTCACATCTAATGTTGCCATCAATGCCAAAGGGGGAGATTGTTAGCCATTTGGTGGAATCGATTATGTGTTGCATTGATGTTTTGTCATTGATGTCAATACTAGCTGTTTGGATGTTTTATCAGAACCCTTCTGGTCCCGGTAGGTTGAGTAGGTTTTGGTTAACTTGGATCTGGCATGATCTGGTAGACTCTAATATAATTTGGTGATGGAATTGGCTTATTCATGATACTCATACTCATATTTGGTCAGTTGGTTTTGGTCTGGTGGTTGGATGCTACCCTGCTTGCTATGAAGATTGGTTTCTGGTTCCGGTGAGGGTTTCACTGACAGAACCTTTTGGTGGAAATTTTTGATTTATTGCACAATTGGTGTTGGTGCAACTTTTGATGGATTCAGTATTTTGTTGGTGATCATGTTTTAGACTTGGCATTTTGAGATCATTGTTGAAGTGTGTGGACCTATACTTGGTCTCAGTTGATCTAGGTTATGTTAGGACCCAGAGGCAACTTAGAGGGGGGGGGTGAATTAGTTGTCTGTTAATTTAATCCCAAATATAACTTAACCAAACTTAATGCCTAATACCATTAAACCAAACTTAATGCCAGTTGATAGTTTAACAATTAATAATAGTACCCATAAAGTTTAATGCATGAAATAGAAAGACAAAAAACATCCACAACACATAACACATATATTGTATGTGGAAACCCTATAAGGGGAAAAACCACAGTGGGAAACATTACCCACAATCAGATGATACTACTGTAGATAGTATGTGTGTACAAATGGGGTCCGCACATGTAGAAAGGCCAACTTCCTAGAGCTCACTGCTCAAACACAAAATGAGAGTCACACTGACTACAATTGGATGGTTAAATCCAATGATAATGTACTGCTCAAAATAGCATCTTCATATGTTGGATTCAGTACTAGTTAAGCTCTGATTGCCTTCTTCATACCTTCCTTGTATCTTCAAATGATGTCTACTTATATTCACATATACCGAATATCACAACCTTGTAATACCTTATTACATATCCTATATCAATCTCACAAATGAGATCTTACATATATACCAAAACCTAAGACCAAATGTGTAGGTCGGCTCACTAAAAATATTACATTTAAATCAATTACAAATGAGTCAATATGTGATGCATCATATCAGCTCAATGCATTTACAATAATAACCAATCAATAAATCATCTCCATAATGTGTTGTGTTGATCTGGAATAGATAACGCTTGCCGGTCCATAACCTAGACCAATTTCCTAGTAATAACAAATATGCAATTTCGATTAGACCAATAACCAAATCACCAAAACCAAGTGTCCAAACAATGTCTTTGACATAGCCAAGTAATCTCCAAATGATAATAGATCATCCTTAGTGCTAGTGAACAATATAACCTACTGGTGAACTAGATATCAGTGATTGTGCATAAGTCACTGAATCATGTCGGTGAACATAACAAAAGATCTTCGGTGCTGATAAGTGTTGACAAGTGTTGACATCAATGAGAAAACCAATGTAGCACATCCATAATACCAACAGGTTATGGACCGACATTGATGTAACGTGTGGATAGGACCTATTGTTGTATTTTCAGGATGTCTTACGTGTGGATATTATTTGTTTTGGTCTAAGGCTGACATGATTTGTAATTGTGTAACTAGTTTATTGTCTGGTGGTGGACCTTATTGTTTATGGTCGAGGGTTTGTATAAATTAAGGTGTAAGATCTCATTGTAGATCATCATGGTTATTGTAAGAGGTCATGGTCAAGAAATGCAATGTGCGATAATGTAATATCATTCAAGCAGAGGAGTTGGTCAATCATTGAAGATTGAATTGGGTTTGTGTAAGAGGATTTAGTCCTTTGGTATTGAGCCTAACCAAAACTATACTCAGGCATAGGAGATGCTATCTTTTGCGGTTCAACACTTCTCAGGATTGTAGTCTAGATTTATATGTAGTCAGTGAGGCTCCTTTTATGATAAGCAGTGTGCTCTAGGTTGTTGTTCTTCCTACAAGTGCAGGCCCCTTCACTATAATTCACATACTTACTGCAAAAGTATTATCTGACTATGGGTCGGATTCCCACTATGGCTTTTTCCTTTACTGGGTTTTCCATGTACAAATCTTGGTGTTGTGTGAATGGCTTTTATTATGTGATTATTGTTTATGCTTAATTGAATTAACTGCTATTTCACTATTATTTTTTTGGGTTCCGGTATTAAATTTTTGAATTGATAATTCTTTTGGTAATCTGTGACAACTGAGTCACCCCCCCTCTCAGTTGTCTTTCAATTATCTGAACTGTCTAACAAGTGTTGCATTCAAGTCAAGGAATCAACCATTGAAGAGGAGATTCATTCCAATATTCAACTTCATACAAGCAATTCTATTAACATTTCTATCTCAACCTCTCTTGAGGTGATTTACATTTGAGTTTTTCATTTACACTTACTTGCAAGTACTTTCTTTCATAATTTGGTTAATTCCAAAACTAGGGTTTGACCTAAAGGAAAACCCCTAATCCCAACCCCTTTTCCTCTCTTTTATGTGTGTAGGTTGTAGGTGCGTAGCTATACTTTCAGATTTGGACTCCATTTTTAGAGGCAGAAAAACCCTTTTCATTTTATGGATTTTTTGGAGGACCGTGTACACTCCCCCATGATCGAGGCAAATTTTCCTCAAATTCATAGTGTAGCTTCATCTTGATAGATTATCGCCAGATCTAGGTACACAACTTCACCCTATGCTTCTATCTCAATTTATAATTAGATCTTTGTCACTTTTACACTTGGTCATAATTACACAATTGAAATCTCAATCTTAGAAGAGGGGATTAACTTACCATCACTCAGAATTCAATCTCTTTCTCTGGAAGTTGAATCTAGTGTGTTTCCCCCATCTTCTAATGTAATGAGTGAAAAGTGTTTGAAGGGGAATCCGAAACGAAACTTTCATCTCTCCTTAGAGGGAGGAAAAGCTTTCCTCTAGATTTCATTCATTCACCTTTTTCCAACATTACATTTTGTTGAACCCGACGTCTCACATGCTTTATTCTAAAAATCATTGCATATTTACAAGTTTAATTTTTCTACAAAATTAGTGGTTAATTCATTCAAAACCCTAGTTTTTAAAATTGAAATTGAACTTGTGTTTTGTGAAAATTGCTTGTTATTGTCCTAGATCTGAAAATTGTTTTGTTTGTCAAATTCAATTTCTTCATTGCCTTGTTCAATTTGCAAATCAAATTCACAAAAATAAGAGGTTAATTGTCAAAACCCTAATTTTTAAAAATCATCTTGAAATTGTGCAAAAATTGAATTTCCATTTAATTTTCAGATTTGTGACTATTTTCAGACTTATCTTCTATTCTACAATTCAAATTTTCAATTTTCCTCCTTTTTCAAATTTCAAATTTTCAAAAATCCAGTGGTTAGGTTCTAAAACCCTAATTTCAAATTTAATTGGATTTTGTACAATTTTCAATCAATTTAATTCAAATTTAGATTTCTAAAACATTCTCCAAGGTGTCCCTATCCATTAGGCGTGACCCTTTTCAAATTTGCAATTGAATTCCTCTTTTTCTTCAAAACCCTAATAGGGTCCTATTTCTGCATTGGAACCTTCATTTCGCCTATCTCGAAATCATAAAATTTGCCAATTTTTGGGGGTTAGCTTTAAAATCTTCGTTATATTTAGAAATTTTGGGAGACTATTATGACTGTATTTAATAGCCTAAATCTAGAGGATTGGCTTATTTTGTCAATTTTTTATCCCTCTAACATCAAAGATACCTTCAAATTTCAATATTTCAAATTTCAAGAATTTTTTTAAAATTAAGAGGTTAATTCTAATCTGCCCTAATTTTAAAATTAAGTGGTATCCCCTTGACACTAATTTTAAAATTCCAATTTCCTTTTATTTATTATTTTGGAAATTGTGTCATTATCTTCCTCCAACAAAGTTTAAATTATTTAATCATTATTTTCTTAAATTTTTCATTTTTGTAAGATTTGTTCAAAATTCAAAATTTTAGTTTTCCCTCTAGTGCATGAGTTTTACCACTACTAGTCCTACCTACACTATCCCTATTAGACGATGCATTAGAATTAAGAATTCCTAAGGTTTAATTACCGAAGAGATGGAGCATAATTTGGGTGACTTCTTCAATGAGGATAATGCCAATTCTTCCCATCCTAATCATATCCCTATCTATCCAATTGATGAAACCCATGATGAACATGAAGAAGTTGTCACTAGAGTTTCCATAGATCAACTTTCCAAATTGGACAACCAATTTGATAACTTTCAACAATGGATGTCCCAAAAATACCCTAATAGTGAAGCTCTTCCATTAATTGAAGGCCCTAAACATATGATTCAAAGTGATAAGAATGGAATTGATATATTATGTGGCATTGCTCATATTGTTGATTCTAATGTCATGCCTATCATGAGTTGTGTTGAGAACTTAGGTTATTCACAACCTTCAAATCAAATCAAAATTTATATTCCTTTGACCACTTCAATGGCTAGTATTCCTAATTTTACTTCAAACATCATGAGTACATCAACTCAAAATGTCATTCCTACAACCATTGGTCATGGGGGAAATCCCTCTTCTTCATACAAATCTCCATGTTTACCTATGTCTTCCATAATTATTTCTATTATTCCTCAACCAATCAATGTGACACAAGGGGGAAATTCATTCAACAATTTTGTTCCTCCTTTAAGTGTCTCGTTTCCTACGCAATCATCCCTTATGCCTACTTATCATAATGTCCCACCAACTTATTCTCAATCCATGCCTTCCTTCAATAAAATCACACCACCTTCTTAATCAACAATGTCTAACATCATTTCTTCTACCGAGGTAACAATCAATAATCTTGCTCAAACTGTGTCTTCCTTACAACAACAAATTGCTTCTATGAGTCAATCCAGGTTTAGTGTGCCCACTTTCTCTTGATATTGTTAAATTTGTACCACCTAAGCATGTTGAGGTCCCTCAATTGAACTCTATAATGGAGAAGGTGATCCTCTCACGCATGTCAAAACATTTCAAACCTTGTGTACTGATTTTTCTTATGATCAAAGATTGCTTGCAAAATTGTTTACAAGAACATTAAGATATAAGGCTTTACAATGGTATTTCTCTTTACCTTCTTATTCCATCACTTCTTTTCAACAACTAGAAAATGCTTTCATCCAACAATTTCAAAATAACATTGGTCCTAAAATCACTTTGACTGATTTAATGCATTGTAAACAAGGTGTTAGTGACTGATTTCATTGGTGGATATAAGCATTTGTGTGCTCAAATTTATTTTCATGTACTTGATAATGATATTCAATGAATTTTCATTTCTAATTTGCAAAAAGATATTAGGGAAAAGCTTTTTTTTTTTGAGTTTACTTCCTTTCCTAAGTTGTGCACAACACTCCACAATTATCAACTGGTTGTGAATCAAATGGAGAAATCTACTCCTATGGCTCCAAGTGATAAGGGGGAGAGTGTTCAACAACCATTTGTGAAGTTGAAACAAAAAAAGGCTTCATCAAATTCAATGATACAATCAACAACAACAATGTGAATGCTACAATAGGTGTTCCTTCTATTTCTAAATTTTTCAAAAGAGAAAGACAACTTACTCCTTTGAGTGAATCTTTACATAGTATTATGTCTGAGTTGTTGCAAATAAATGTTATCAAACTTCCTCCTATAAAACAAGTTGGTCCTTCTAAACTTGCATCCCCTTATTTTAATAACAATTCCTTTTGTCAATTTCATTGTTAGCTTGGTCATGATACTAAGAAACATTTCACATTGAAAAGTAAGATGAAAGATTCAATTGATAACAATATCATATCTATGGCAGGTGTGAATGATAAGGGAAATAAATTAGTAGCTCCTCCTAATAAAAATCTTAAAAAATTTACTCATCCTTTTCCTTCTAATACCTCTAACATGATTAAGACTGAGTATACTTCTTTCTCCTCTGAGTAATTCACTTCTATGGTTCCAAACTTAGTAAATATGGTAGAAAAACAAGATGCGCCTAAGGATTCTTGTATCACATTTGACCCTAGTGAGACCATAATAGAACCTGATGGCCCTTTATACATAGTTGCAAAGGTAACGATATCCCTTGTCATGGCCCTCTTGTTGATCCCTCCTCCATGGTTAACATCATCACTGAGGAATATCTTTTCACTTTACGATTGCATAAACCAATATATGATGCTTCTAATGTAATTATGAAGTTATTTGATGGATTCTCTTGTCCTATCATTGGCTCTATCACCCTTCTTGTTGAAGTTCATACTAAATATATGGATGTTGACTTTGTTATCATACCCTCTTCTGAGCGATTCCATGTGAAGTTGGGCTATCCTTGGCTATCTTCCATGAAGGCTATTGCTTCTCCAGTCCATAAGTGTTTGAAATTTCCTCACAATGATGAAATGATAACCATGAACCATATCTTATTTCATCCATTTGAAAGAAGCCCGAGTGTTCCTATTGATTTCTTTTGGCCTAAGCAATTTCAATCTCTTCCATCAAGGAGTGATGGTCTTTTTCAATATTATCAAAAATGGAAGAAAGATGATTTTATCCTTAAGTCAACCTAGAGCCCCAACACTTGACATTCCTATCATACTTGAAGATGAAATTCTTCCCCTCATGGATAGAACTAATCTCCCTCCTAAGGAAGATCTTCAATCTATTCCTATGGATGTGACTATGCCTTTTCCTAAGAAGAACAACAATATTCCTCCTAAGGTTAGACATGTACCTCCTCCTCATGATGAACCTGATCTCCTTCCTACACCTAATATTCCTCCTTTATATGGAACAGTTCCACCTCCTTCCTCTTATAGAGAGAAGAGGCATGCTTCTCCTCTTGTCTGACCTAAAATACTTCAACCTAAACCTTCAACTATCAAAGAAGAAAACATTATTACTTTTTCAAATGTTCCTTCTCCTTCTCCTTCTCATCCTTCCACTAAGACTCGACATAATCATTGTGCAAGAGAATGTTGATGAATATGTCATGTTCAAGCTCGTGAAGTTGTCCCTCAAAGTATTCCATTTCCTAGAACTCCAATAGTTGACATGATTCCCTTTTCTCCTAAGAAAGATGTTCAACCTATATCTCCAAATTATAAGTTGCACAAAACATGTGATGGTTTTACTCCTATTTGAGTTCTTGCTCCTCTTTCTCTAAATTTCAATGAGGAAATGAGTGAAAATGTTATTCATGATGGCCATACAACTCCTAATACTTTTGATAATGATTACAAGTATGTTGATGTGGACAAGCATTTATCAACTGAATTTTCACAAACCCTAATCCTAGCTCCAAGAATCAAACAAAGTGACTTACCACATGAGCATAGTCCTTGTTTGGATCTTTTGATATATCCATTTTCTATGATTGATGTTGCTCCTCTGGCATGTTGCTTTCCTTCCTAAAATAGTGATCAACAAGATCGAGAGGCAGATGTCTTGCTAGATTAGAAATATTAGCATTGTTGATCTTCTCTCTCTCTCCTTTCTTTCTCTTTTGTGACTATTATTCTATGTGTGTCCCTGTTCTTCTATTGTTCCCTCAATGTCTATTTGAGGATGATTCAAAGCATTGAGATCTCTTTTGGTCTCTTTCATGTTGACTCAAAAGACATCCTCTCTTCCCTTTCTTCTAAGGTAGTTTCCTTTCTTTGGAGAATGGTGATTATTATATGCATATACATATATGATATACATGAGTTATCATACAACATATTGACCTCGAGGAAAGTGAAACTACCTCATTCTTTGTGTTTTGTGTTCATTATTTCTTGGGTTTATTACTCGATTGGGGGATAAATCCTTGCATTAACGTGCTCCTTCTCTTCTCTCTCTTTTGGGTGTATCCTACCTTAAATAAATCACTCCCAATAAGCTGCGTTTGATCGCTTTAACATGGGGACATACAATCCACTAATATTTTCCTTTTTGATACTTAGAATCATTTAGTGAACTTGGCCTTGCTTCATAATTTTGATATCTTTTTCGGGACTCATAGTAAGGGGAACCTTTCTACTTGTAGTCATGGTTTTCTCTTCTTGATCTTCCCTTTTACTTTGTCAATTGATGTTGTAAGATCCTTAGTCCACTGGGGGCTTGGTGCATCTTGCCCCCTTGATGTGGTAGAAGTCTTTCAATCTTGTTTCCCTGTACATTACCGGTAGTATTGGCGTACTCTTATACTCTCGCTAAAGTGGGGGCTAAATGTAGTGTCATAAAATTGTGACACTTGCAATTATTGACCACGTTAGGGTCCTCACACATGCGAACTAAATCCCTAGGCCTAATCGCAGACTGGACACTTGCTCGACACCTGAGAAATGCATCTTTCTTGCCCTCCGCATTACCTAAGCTACATCCTATCCTAGAAAAAAGGGCAAGATAGGGGCATGGCACCCCTATCTTCTACCCTATTTTGGGGTAGGACCCTTTAAATTGTGCTTTGGTGGTTGTGCATTGAGTGGGAAAAACTCCCCTAGTGTCAGCCTACAATGGAAAATCACTCAATTAGCGGTAATGGACAAGTATATAAGTTACATTTTCCCTCTCATTTGCATAAGTTCAACAAGCCGATAAGTGATAACACAAATACATGAGATCGCAGATTCAACCATTCAAGAGCATTCAAGCATTCTTTTCTAGCATTGAGCATTTTCAAGTCTCCTTTCAAGGCTAGGTGTTGCATTCAAGTCAAGGATTCAACCATTGAAGAGGAGATTCATTCTAAGATTCAACTTCATAAAATAAATTCTATTAACATTTCTATCACAACCTCCCTTGAGGTTATTTACATTTCAGTCTTTAATTTACACTTACTTGCAAGTAATTTCTTTCATCATTTGTTTAATTCCAAAACTAGGGTTTGACTTGAAGGCAAACCCCCAATCCCAACCCTTTTTTCCTCTCTTTTCTGTGTGTAGGTTGCAGGTCCGCAATTGTACTTTTGGATTTGGACTCCATGCAGAGGTGGAAAAACCCTTTTCATTTTGTGCATTTTTCGGAGGACCGTGTACACTCCCGCCATGGTCTAGGCAACTTTTCCTCAAATTCACAGGGCAAGTTCATCTCGACAAATTATTGCAAGATCTAGGTGCACAACTTCATCCTATGCTTCTATCTCAAGTTATAATTAGACCTTTGTCACTTTATTACTTGGTCATAAGTACACAATTCAATCAATTCAAATTTCAATCTCAAAAGAGGGGATTAACTTACCATCACTCATAATTCAATCTCTTTCTTTGGAGGTTGAATCTAGTGTGTTTCTCCTCTCTTCTAATGTAACGTGTGAAAAGTGTTTGAAGGGGAATCTGAAGTGAAACTTTCATCTCTCTTTGGAGGGAAGAAAAGTTTTCCTCTAGATTTCATTCATTCACCTTTTTCCAACATTGCAATAGGCTCATGTATTTAGGTCATGCATAGTCTAGTTTTGCATCCTCATTTTGCCCAAGTCCTCACCACATACTTAAGAATTACGGTCAACTATTGACATCCAAGTAGTCTTTGTAAAATCATCATTTATGTCCCTCCTAGGATAGAATCAGTCTTTCACACTTCAATAGGTTTACACCAAGGTCATCATCTTAAATCTTGCATAGTCATCATTTGCATCAATCATAGTTGATCACCCTTATAAGTCTTAAGAGAATTTCATTTGCATGGGTCTACCAGAGGATGGAGAATTTCCATTTGAGCAACCAAACCTTTGACCAGATGATGATCCATTAGAAATAATTAATGTTTTAGATAGTATTTCTTGGGAATTAATAATTGACCTCCCATAGTATGAAGAGAT
Organism: Cryptomeria japonica; assembly: GCF_030272615.1. NCBI lineage: Eukaryota > Viridiplantae > Streptophyta > Pinopsida > Cupressales > Cupressaceae > Cryptomeria > Cryptomeria japonica. Next base: position 85,146,621 of record NC_081410.1, on the reverse strand, counting down.
TGAAGTTGTCCTAGATAACGAAGTTTGTAATTCGGTACGAATCCAAAGGCAAGCTGAGCAAGAAATAAAGAAACAAAAAGAGCAAGAATTTATTCGACAACTTGACAAACTTACCATCAAAGAAGAAACTCCTTAGTAGTAGAGAGTCCTCATAATAGTTTAAGTTTACATACATAATCTCATAGTCAATATATCAAAGTCTTCAATATTGGTTGTCCAATTCCTTCATTCTCCTTTTAGGTGCATTATAGAGAGTCAAGATCACTTTGAGGTTACATTCATGCCATTAACGTGATCTCAAATGGGAAAAAACCAAATGGATCCAAATAGTGACCCCACAAAAATGGATCCAAATAGTGATCCCTATTACAATCCTACTTGGAATATGAGCCCACCTACAAGTTCAAATTCATAACCAAGAAGGGGAGCTACTTTACCTACAAACACAAATCAACTACCCACAATTAAGGAGCTATACAGTAGATTAACACAAGAATAAATTGAGGTTGCTCAACAAGACCCTCAAATACTAACAATCTCAATTCTCTCATTAATAAAAAAAGAGATAGGTATCTCTCTTTTGATCCAAAATGGAGAAAAGTTACCCCCGAATGTTGAAATTTCTGCAATCTTGCCACTTGGGGTAACTCTAAACAAAAATACAATTGAGATACCAACAACAAAAAATTCAACACAAAGTGTCGCTCAAACTACATCAACACAATCAAATGTAATACAAGATACCATGGCTTCAACACAAAGGTCACAAACCACGTCTGCTACATTCCAAACAACACCCATGGTCAGTTCACAATTGGCCAATACTTCACAAGTGGCAATGACAGTATCTACAGGATCTACTCTTAGTGGTCAAGGGACACAACAAGAATCTACCAATCCTTTTGGGTCCACTCAATCCAATGCAAGATCACAATTTTCCTACTTTATAGAACCTACTGGAGGTTTCAACTCACAATTCCACAATCAAACAATGTCTTCAACAATACCTATCTATACACTATCTCCACCATATGTGTCTAATACATACACATCTAGTGTATCCTTGACACAAGTAGAGGTTTTGTCTTAGCAAGTTAAAAATCTACAAAGGCAAATGGTGATAATGCAGTCAAGAAAAGAGAAAAAGAATTATAATGGTATGATGAAAGAACAAGGATCCCGTCAACTACTGAGAGGGGGGGTGAATCAGTAGATAAAAAAATGGATAAACTTCACCAATCTCAAAATCAATCTCTCAAAGTAAACTTAGAACTCTAAATGAAATATCACTGTCAAGATAAAACTGTCAAGCTAAACTGGTTGGTTGTTACAATAGATAAACAGTAAACAACTTGTAACTCACAAATATCCAAATACTTTTACTAACATAAGTAAAACTTCATTTCATATTGTTGTTGGTTATCATGACATATCAAAGTGGATTAAGTAGTTAAGTAAATCAACCATAGAAAACATAACCACACAAACATTCACCATTTGACACAATATTTTTGACATGGAAAACTAAATGGGAAAAATCACAGTGAGATGAGACTCACAAGATAACTATCTGAACACTTCTAAAGTTCACCCTGTTAGGAGCCAATCCTGTTAAAGATTTTACAAAAAGTCATGTTAAGAATAGATCCTATTAGGAACCACCTGGTTAAGGGATTGACTATAATGCCTTGTTAGAAGAAATACCTTGTGAGGAGTAACCTTTGTAAAGGATTTATAATCCAAGCTAATGGATCACCTTGTTAGAGGATTTGAATAGCACCAAGCTTATTAGAGCTTACCCAATTAGGGGATTTTAGTCTTCTATAATTGTTAGAAAACAATTGGGCTTTGCTGATCTATTTGAATAGCACTACACTTGCTTGTTCAGATCCTTTTCATGCTCCTATCTACCTTTACTCAAACTAGAGATACATCATCTAGTTCAACAACCACACACTCAACTAAAACTTTGTCAAATCTGAAACTAAACAACTCATCCACCTTATAAACAAATCAACTAGGTCGGTAATAGAACAAAAATCTAATTCACATAGAGATTACAAACAAGTCAGTTCTAGTATGACCGTTGGATTACATAAAAATCTCTAAAAATCATTCAAGAAATCCTCGACTGCTCCTTGATCACCGTTTCATTGAACTTAGTAACTTATCATGCGTTTTGAATTACATGCAGTATACTTTCTCATTCCCAAGACAAAAACCGTTACCTCAATGTGCCAAATAAACTTTGAAACTCTCTTCATATAATATGCATACGTGTCATAATCATTACCGCTCACCATCAGATCATAAACCAATATAACCAATTCACCAAACTTAATCGGTTAGGGTTTATCGAAACAATAGGTAGATTTTACCAGTTCACTCCACAAACTTACCTACCAGTTACAGTTTCCTTTTATTAGCTCTTCCTACTGGTTACAAAACAAAATTACAACAATATCATTACCGGTTTAGTTGACATCAATGACAACATAACATTTCATTAATTCAATATTCATGCAAATGGCAACAAATTATAGTATGGAAGATTTTAGACCTTATCCTTTTGATGGGTCATTATTCATGCCACCCTTTCCTCCTCATTTTGAAACACCAAAGTTTGACAAGTATAGACAAAAGGGTGATCCAAGAGACCATATCAGAGAGTTCTTTACATCATGCATTGAAGTATCCCATGAGGTACATACCTTTTACAACTTTTTCCCAAAAGTCTTGGAGAATCTACACTAGAGTGGTTTTCACATCTACCACCAAGGATTACCTCATGGGGAGAGCTGGAAAAGTTCATTACAAAATTCTCTCACAATATTGACAACCCAGTAAATCTCATAGACTTGTGTTCTACAAAGAAAAAGGAAAGTGAGACCTTTGCTACATTTTTGCAAATATGGAGATCTCTATACCACCAGTATCCAAGCCACATACTAGAAATAGAACAAGTCAATATTTTCAGTGAAAACCTCATACCTCTAGTGAAATATCCTTTACAAATGCAATGTTTGAGTACCTTTAAACAAATCACTAAAAGGGGATAAAAATGTGACAAAGGATTTCTAGAACAAGGCATTCTTAAAAATAGAAAAGATAGTGGTACCTCCAACACAACAGGTGCAAATAAGCCTAAATTATGGTCCATAAATAAGAATATAACAAATGATGAATTGGTAGATGCTTGTGTGGTAAATAGAGTTCAAACAAAAATATCATTGCAAGGGCCGACAAGTTCTTGATGTAGGAGCATCCTCGGTTCACAACAATCTTGCATCAACCAAAAACATTTTCTTTTATGTTTTATTTTCTATTTGCAAGTTCATTTTTCCTTTCTGTATGTTCTGATTTTTTTTCACCACATCTTGTGGAGTTGGATTCTACTTGAAGACTTGAACATCTTTCTTTCTTTCAAACCCCATCTCTTTTGGACCACTTTCCGGTAAGATATCGCTACCGGTTTCGTTGACTATTTCTTGTTATTGGTTTTTCCTTGGTTACCGGTTGCCTGAGACCTATTCTGGTGATCTACCGAAACCCATTCCAAAGCTTGTGGAGCCTTGGACATTGATCTCAATGTTTTTTGGCATGTGGCCAACCTTCTATGTTTCAACCTTTGGATTTTTCAGAGGAATCTCTTAGCGGAGGCCGACCTTGTTCATTTGCACATTAGGTCTTATTCTTTGGGTTTTGATCCTTTTTGGGCTGACCGGATCCTTTGAATCAATATATATATATATAGGGTTTAGGGTTTAGGGTTTCTATTGTGTTTACTCTTGTTGACCGGTTTGGACTGATCTCCTTGAGGTCCCTCCTCATCGGTGACTGCTTCAAGTGGTATCAGAGTGAAGTTTCGTTCTAGAGGTTGCGTGTCATAAAAATTTTGTTGTAGGGTGGTGGATTGCGGATCCGACCTGCAATTACAGAGGACTAGCATGAATCAATGGCATGAAGAGGAACTAGGAATGGTAGAGCGTGTGGGAATATAGACCCTATTGTGATGGAGATGTTGTGAGGAATAGTAGCCCGATTAGAAGCCATGGAGATAGCCCAAAGAAGAGGCCAACATATTGAAGATGTAACCAAAGATGAAGGAGAAGAAGCCTCGATAGAACAAGTGAACCTACTGGCAATTGATCTGGGTGAAGAAAGGTTTTTAAGGGTTTTAAGTAGGGCGAACAATAAACCTCATTTTACCCCCTTGGAATATAATGGGAATTTATATTCAGATGAGTTGATGGATTGGATCTCAGAGATAGAGAAGTATTTTAATTTTAAAAACACCATAGAAGAGAGGAAGGTGAAATATGCTTGTACCCGGCTGAAAGTGTTAGACAATTCAGATAACCAGAAGACAACTGAGAGAGGGGGTGAATCAGTTGTCACAGATTACTAGAAGCACTAGCAATTTAAACTTTAATACTAGAACCCAAAACAATAATACCAGAATAGCAGTTAATCCAATTAAGCATAAGCAATAATCAAGACATAAAAGTCATCCAGACAACACCAAGATTTTTACGTGGAAAACCTAGTAAAGGGAAAAACCATGGTGGGAAGCCTACCTATATTCAAATAATATTGTTGTAGTAAGTATGTGAATTACAATGATGAGGCCTATACTTTTAGGAAGGCCAACATCCTAGAGCACACTCCTCATCACAAAAGGAGCCTCACTAACTACATATAAATCCAAAGAAGTGTTGAACTGCAAAAGATAGCATCTCCTATGCTTGAGTACAGTTTTGGTTAAGCTCAATACTAGAGGACTAAATCCTCTTACACAAACCCAATTTGATCTTCAAAGATTGACAAACTCCTCTTCCTGAATGATATTACATTATTCACACATTACATTCCTTGACCATGACCTCTTACAATAACCATGATCATCTACAATGAGATCTTACATCTTATTTATACAAATCCTCGACCATAAACAATCAGGTCAGCCACCAGACAATAAACCAATTACATAATTACAAACCATGTTGACCTTAGATCAGACAAGTAATATCCAACACAAAAGACATCACAAAAATACAACAATAGGTCCTATCCACACATTACATTAATTTCGACCCATAACCTAGATCAACCGGGACCAAGTATAGGTCCACATGCTTCAGCAATGATCTCCAACTACCAAGTCTCAAATATGATTACAAACAACATCTTGAAACTCCATCAAAAGCTGGACCAACACCAATTATGCAATTCATCAAAGATCTCCACCAAAAGCTGTACTGGTGAAACCCTCACTGGAACCAGAAACCAATCTTCTAAGTAAGTAGGATAGAATTCAATCACTAGATCAAAACCAACTAACCAAATATGAGTATAAGCATTATGAACAAGCCAATTCCATCACCAGATTATGTCAGAGTCTAATGGATCATGCCAGATCCAAATTAACCAAAAATTACTCAACCTACCAAGACTCGAAGGGTGCTAGTAAACCATCCAAACAACTAGTGTTGACATCAATAAAAAAACATCAATGCAACACATAATTGATTCCACCAAATGGCCAATAATATCCCCCTTTAGCATTCATGGAAACACTAGATGTAAAAAATATCTAGTTACCAAGAAATGCCAAACAAGTCTCCCCCTATGGAAGACAACCAACAATCACCCATAGATACCTCTGAATATCAAGATCTCTCCCCCTTTGAATAATATCTCTTTAATGTTCTAAATTTCTTTTTCACATCACTTTCTCTCTCCCTTTGACATCAATGCCAAAAATCTGACAGAAATATCAAAGAAAAAACATAAGATGTTGAATCTCAAAGCTGACTACTCCCCTTGAGCAATAGATGTTGGTATTATGGATGTGTTGCATTGGTTTTTTCATTGATGTCAACACTTATCCTTCTCAAGATCTACATTGTTGATTTGACACTATGGTTATATTGGTTTACTGTTAAACCAACACATTGTGTTCGCCGGCAAGGTCACTGACTTATGCACAGTCACTGGTATATGATTCACCAACACTGATGATGACTTGTTATCATCTGGAGATCACTTGATTATGTCGAAGACATGGTTTGGATACTTGGTTTTGGTGTTTTGGTTATTGATCTAATCGGGTTGACATATTTGTTGTTACTAGCATATAAGTCTAGGTTATGAACCAGTCTATGTTATCTATTCTAGATCAGCACGACACATTATGGAGATGATTTATTCATTGGATATTGTTGTAAATTTTTTGATCCGATATATTGTATCACATCAAGGCTTATTTGTAATTGATTTAATTGTAATATTCTTAGTGAGCTGACCTACACATTTGGTCTTAGGTTTTGTACAAATGTAAGATATCATTTGTGAGATAAAGATGCTCATGGTATGGTATTATAACTTGGTATGTGTGAATATTGAAGATCATATGAGCAGATCATAGAGAGAATCAAGAAGATATCATTTGAAGTTTAAAGGAAGGTTTAAAGGTGTTTATTAGAGCTTGAAACAGTACTGAATCCAACATTACAAATGCACTTTGTAGCATTACATTATTCTAGGATTTAAACATCCTACTGTAGTAATTGCGACTCCCATTTGAGAAGTGTGCTCTAGGCCATTGGCCTTTCTGCATGTGCAGACCCCATTTGTATACACATATTATCTGTAGTAGTATCATCTCATTGCAGGTAAGGTTTCCCACCATGGTTTTTCCCCTTATAGGGTTTCCATATCAAAAATATCTCTATTATATGTTGTAGATGTTGTTTCTCTTTCTGTTTCATGCATTAAGTTTCACCGGTATTGATATTAACTGTTAATCTGTTAACCAACATTAATTTTGGTTCACCGGTATTAAGTATTAAGTTGGATTAAGTTATAATTGGGTTGAAATTCTTTGACAATTGAATCACCCCCTCTCAGTTGTCCTTCCGGTTCCTAACAATTGGTATCAGAGACAAGTCCTTTTTTTTCAAAAGCCTAACAGCTTGAGGAGATCCTATGGCAATGAAATTTTTCAGGAAGGACAGTCTAAAACTTGATGGAAATAACTATGGTATATGGATTATCAGAATGGAGACACATCTGAATTGCATTGGAAGAGATATATGGGAAGTTACAAAGAATGGCTATGTTGGTCCTACTACGAATCAACCTAATCCACCAACATTGGGTAAGGATCAAGGGAATGATTGCAGAGCAAGAGAAGCACTTTTGAGCACATTATCAGATCAACAAGTCATGGGATTATCAGACCAATCTATTGCTAAAGCTATTTGGGATAAATTGGAAACATTGAATGAAGAAGATACCATTGTCAAAATTGCAAAATTGGAATGTTACCGGGTTAGGTATGAAAATTTGAAAATGGAAGAACATGAAAGAATTTCTTCTTTCATGGAAAGAGTTAATGAAATTGTTTTAGGAATACAATGTTGTGGAGGATCCTTAAGTGAAGATGAAATCATGTCTAAAGTTTTAAGAGATTTTCCATGAGCTTACAAAATGAAAGTAACTGCTATTAATGAGTTGACAACAATGCCTAATACATCAGTATCTAGAGATACCTTGGTTGGAAAACTTTCAGCATTTGAGCTTGAGGAATTTGGTCATGTTGCTACAATTAAGATAGATTTAGCTTTCAAAGCATCATCATCTGCATCATCATCATCATCATCATCTGACAAATCTGATTGGAAAGCACTTTATGCAAAACAACTTGAAGATATCAGGAGGGAAAATGAAGAACTGGAAGAACTTGAAGCACTATTTGCAAGGAAGATGCCTAAAGGTCCAGTTGGAAGTAAGTATGAAGGTAAAGCACCATTTAAATGTTTTAATTGCAATAAATTTGGTCATATAGAATCTAGATGTCCTAATAGACATGCAAAATTGAGAGAGGAAACTAAAAGAACATATAAGCCTAACCCTAAATATCAGAGATAGATTTAAGAACAACATAGATAAATCATGTTACTATGTTGACAAAGGAGTTACAAATGATTTTGATGAAGAACCGATAGACAATGGATGAGCATTTGTTGCAATAAAAGAAGATCATCCGACACCTACTGTCCCACCAGTAGAGCAGGCCCTGGAAGCTAAAATTGAAGAAAAAGATGAATGGATCATTGATAGTGGATGTTCACATCATATGACTGGTGATAATAGTAAATTCTCATCTTTTTAGCAATATAATGGAGGTCTAGAAAGATTTGGCGATGATAAAGCTTGTTTAATCAAAGGAAAATGCACTATATCTTTGGATGGTAAGTACAATAATAACAATGTTTATTATGTTGAAGGTTTGAAGCATAATCTTTTGAGTATTGGTCAATTAGTTGAAAAGGGATTTTAGTTGCAATTCAAGAATGAAAAATGCAAAATCAGAAATAGAACTGGATTGGAGATTGCAACCGATAATCAGACTAGAGGTAACATCTTTCATTTGAATAACAGTGACAAGACATGTTTGATTCCACATATTGATGAAAGTTGGTTATGACATAAGAGACTCTAACATGTAAATTTTGATTGCATTGTGAAAATCAGTTCAACTAAGGTAGTAAGAGATTTCCCTAAGATTTTGAAACCTCATAATCCGATATGTAAGGAATGTCAAATGGGAAAGCAAGTTATAACAACTTTTAAGAGTATTTATGAGAAATCCAATAATATTCTTAATTTAATTCATACTGACTTGTGTGGTCTGGCAAGAACAAGAAGTCTACAAGGAGATAGATATTTTTTGCTAATTATTGATGATTATTCTAGAATGTGTTGGGTTACTTTTCTCAAGGAGAAATCAAAGGCTTTTGGAAAATTCAAGTTATTCAAGGCAATGGTAGAGAATGAAACCGGTAAGAAAATCAAGTGTTTAAGATCTGATCAAGGAGGAGAATTTACATCTAAGGAATTGAATACATTCTATGAAGTAAATGGAATCAAAAGACAACTATCAACACCTCAGACACCTCAGCAGAATGGAATTGTGGAAAGGAAGAACAAAACTATTCTAGAAGCAGCTAGAAGCATGATATTGGAAGCAAATCTACCTCATGTGTACTAGAGAGAAGTAGTAAATACAATGATTTACACTTTCAATAGAGTTCACATCAAAGGTGAAACCGGTAAGACCCCTTATAAATTATGGTTTGGTAATACTCCTACTCTTAAATAATTCAGAATATTTGGAAACAAATGCTATATTAGGAGAGATAAGTATGTTGGTAAATTTGATCCTAGAAGTGATGAAGGAATATTTCTTGGTTATTAATCTAAGAGAAAGGCATATAGATGTTTTAATAAAAGATTGCACAAGATCATTGAGATTGCTAATGTGAAGATAGATGAACACTTTAATTCAAGTTCTGTAGATTCTGAAAGGGCAATTGAGATGACTGTAAATGAACCAATACAGAGTGCACCAGTATAGAATGTGGTTCCAGTCATACCAACATCATCAAATAATTCCACAATGGCTGAAGAACAACAACATGTGAATAAACCCAGGTATGTAAGACTGAATCACTTAGAAAGTGAGATAATTGGAAATAAGTATCAAGGTGTTATGACAAGAGGAAGACTAGCAAATGAAGAGGTATGCTTAATTTATCAAGTTGAACCAGCATCTATTATTGAAGTATGTCAAGATGAACATTAGATAAAAGCAATGGAAGATGAATTAGAACAAATTGAAAAGAACAATACATGGACATTAGTTCCCCAACCTAAAGACAAAAATGTAATTGGAACTAAATGAGTATTTAGAAATAAAATTAATGAATATAGTAAGGTAATTTGGAATAGAGAAAGATTAGTTTGTAAAGGATATTCACAAAAAGAGCGAATTGATTATAATAAAACCTTTGCATTGGTAGCTAGAATTGAGGCAGTTGGATTATTTCTTGCATTTGCAGCTCATAAGAACTATAAAGTATATTAGATGGATGTAAAATGTGCATTTCTGATTGGAGATCTTGAAGAGGAAGTTTACATTGAATAGCCTAATGGATTTTTCATTAACAAATGATAAAGATATGGTTTGCAGATTAAGGAAAGCTTTGTATGGATTGAAGCAAGCTCCTAGAGCTTGGTATGCTACATTGGACAAATATCTTTTGAAGCTTGGTTACACTAAAGGTAATGCTGACAACAACTTATATTACAAAGTGACTAATGATGGCATCTTTCTTATTGAAGTTTCTATTGATGATATCATTTTTGAAGGAGAAGATGGATTGTGTAAAGACTTTGCTAACAAGATGTAGAAAGAATTTGAAATATCTATGATTGGTGAGATAAAATTCTTTTTAGGATTGAAGATTTCACAAACTGATAAAGGTATATTCATATGTCGAACAAAATACTTGAAGGAACTACTGAAGAAATTTGGTATGGAAAACTCTAAACCGGTAAACTCCTATTACTACAACTGATAAATTGACATTATGGGATGATTCAACTCCTGTTAATATGATAAGATACAAATCTATGATTGGAGGTTTACTATATTTGACACAAACTAGACCTGATATATTGAATGTAGTATGTATTGTTTCAAGATTTCAGAGTAATCCTAAAGAAAATAATGAATCAACAATAAAAAGGATTTTCCGGTACCTACAAGGCACAACAAATTTTGGCTTATGGTATCCTAAAGATAAAAAATTTGATTTATGTACATACACCGATGCAAATTGGGTAGGAGATGTAGATGACAGAAAGAGTACCACTAGAGGTGCATTCTTTCTTGGTAGTAGATTGATTTCATGGTTAAGCAAGAAGCAAAGTTGTACATCATTATCAATAGCAGAATCAGAATATGTTGCAACAACAACTAATTGTGCTTAGGTATTATGGATTAAGAAAATGTTGAAGGACATAAAGGTAAAATGCAAAGAACCGATAATCATTTATTGTGATAATTCAGCAGCAATTGATATATCAAAGAATCTAGTATTTCACTCTAAGACTAAACATGTTTCTATCAAATATAATTTTCTGAAAGAGAATATTGAAGCAAATGAAGTAAGATTGGTTTATGTGAATACTAAAGAGCAGATTGCAGATATCTTTACAAAGCCTTTGCCTAAGGAAACCTTTGAATATCTCAGAGAGAATTTTGGGGTAATACCCTCACTGACAGAGACTTAAATGATTGAAGATTGGCATCAAACCGGCAAAAACTAATAGAGAAATCTTTTTCCGGCTTTGATGGAGGAGAGCTGCTTTTCAGGGAGAGTAGTTTGTGGTATGTTCTAGTATTTTCTTAACTTCTTTGGCATTTGATGTCAAAGGGGGAGAGATATCTTTGGAAAATCATTATTCCTTGGGAGACAATATTCTTTGGGGGAGAGATATATACCCTTTGTATTTTGGTTTTTATTTCTGGTATTGATCTATTCTAGAGATTGTTGGTTTTTGGTTTTTGGCATTCTGTTTTGGCACTTAGATGTTTTCCCATCTACTGTTGCCATCAATGCCAAAGGGGGAGATTGTTGGTATTATGGATGTGTTGCATTGGTTTTGTCATTGATGTCGACACTTATCCTTTTGGAGATCTACATTGTTGATTTGACACTATGGTTATATTGGTTTACTATTAAACTGACACATTGTGTTAACCAACAACGTCAATGACTTATGCACAGTCATCGATATATGATTCACTGGCACTGATGATGACTTGTTATCATCTGGAGATCACTTGATTATGTCGAAGACATGGTTTGGATACTTGGTTTTGGTGTTTGGGTTATTGATCTAATCGGGTTGACATATTTGTTGTTACCAACAAATAAGTCTAGGTTATGAACCGGTATACGTTATCTATTCTAGATTAGCATGACACATTATGGAGATAATTTATTGATTGGATATTGTTGTAAATGTATTGAGCCGACATCTTATATCACATCAAGGCTTATTTGTAATTGATTTAATTGTAATATTCTTAGTGAGATGACCTACACATTTGGTCTTAGGGTTTTGTATAAATGTAAGATCTCATTTGTGACATAAAGATGCTCATGGTATGGTATTCTAAGTAGGTATGTGTGAATATTGAAGATCATATGAGCAGATCATAGAGCGAATCAAGCAAACATCATTTGAAGGTTAAAGGAAGGTTTAAAGGTGTTTATTAGAGCTTAAATCGGTATTGAATCCAGCATTATAGATGCACTTTGAAGCAATACATTATTCTAGGATTTAACCATCCTACTATAGTCATTGTGACTCCCATTTAAGCAGTGTGTTCTAGGCGGTTGGCCTTTCTACATGTGAAAACCCCATTTGTATATACATACTATCTACAACAGTATCATCTGATTATGGGTAAGGTTTCCCACTGTGATTTTTCCCCTTATAGGGTTTCCACATCAAAAATATCTCTGTTATATGTTGTGGATGCTATTTCTCTTTCTGTTTCATGCACTAAGTTTCACCGATATTGATATTAACAATTAGTCTGTTAACCGACATTAAGTTTGGTTCACCGGTATTAAGTATTAAGTTGGATTAAGTTATAATTGTGTTGAAATTCATTGACAACTAATTCACCCCCCCCCCCCCCCCCCCCCTCTTAGTTTTCCTTTTGGTTCACAACAGTACAATCCCACATTAGTGCCAGAATGAATAGGTTTTTCGATAATCCATGTTGGACTGATGCCAAACCGCATCAATCAAGTCTCTGTTGGAGGGGCAAAAACCCCCAATCTGTCTCTCAAGTACTCAAATGATTCCTTGGATAAAGGTCTAGTGAAAATATCTACAATCTATTCTTTAGTGTTCACATAAACCAGTTTAACTTCATTTGCTTCCACCTTCTTCAAAAAGTTATACTTGATAGATATGTGCTTTGTCTTAGAATGAAATACCCATACATCATCAAACTTGTGTACAATTAGTAGCAGCAACAACATACTCAGCTTCAATAGTAGATAAAGAAGTACATGATTATTTGTTTCTGATCCATGAAACCAACTTCTTTCTAAGAAAGAAAGCTCCACCGAAAGTACTTTTCCGATCATCAACATCTCCAACCCAGTCAACATCTGTAGATAAACATAAAGTAAAGTTATAATCCTTAGGGTACCATAAGCCATATTCTAATGTACCTTGCAAGTATCTTAAAATCCTTTTCACCGTCATCTCATGATTTTCTCTAGGATCACTCTGAAATATTGAAACAATACAAACAACATTCATAATGTCAAGCCTAGTCTGAGTCAAATAAAGTAGACCTCTAATCATATATTTGTATCTTGTAGGATTTACCGGTGTAGAAACATCTTTCCTTGTCAATTTCTCACTTGTAACCATAGGTGTACTTACTAGTTTAGAATCTCCCATACCAAATTTCTTCAATAATTCCCTTGCATATTTAGTTTGACAGATAAAAATACCTTTGTCAGTCTGAGTAATCTGCAAACCTAAGAAAAATTTCATCTCACCAATCATAGACATCTCAAATTCTTTCTCTATATTTTTAGAAAATTCTATGCATAATTTATCTTTACCTCCAAAAATAATGTCATCAATAAATACTTCAACAATTAGTATATCATCATCAGTAATTTTATAATATAAGTTACTATCAACACTACCCTTAGTAAATCCAAGCTTCAAAAGATATTTATCCAACCTTGCATACCAAGCTCTAGGTGCTTGTTTCAATCCATATAAAGCTTTCCTTAACATGCAAACCATACCAATATCATTTGATAGTGAAAAACCATCAGGTTGCTTGTGAGGGCCTACCCCGATCCATCCTAGCATTTCAGTGATTTTCATGTTGGAACTATTATGGATGCTTTATTTTTATGCATTATGGATATAGAACCTTATATGATTCCAGGATTGGGTAACATTGATATATTGATGCTTCATTTCTATGCATTATGGATATAGAATTTTATATGATTCTAGAATAGGATAACATTGAGATGGTGTATGTCATTATTTGATTTGCAAGACTTTATTATGATGCATATCTTATGAATGGAATGAATTTATGAGGATTATGATAATTGCTTATGTGGATTTGCTTCGATATATAGTAAATTGATTTGTATGATGTCAATTGTATGCAGAGTGATTGATTTATATTCTTATTTATGTGTTTAATGTTATATGAGGCTATTGGGAAATACTAATGTGTAATTGAGATGCATAGGAAAATTATCTATGTGACCATGGAAACATTATGGAGAATCAAGCCTAGACCTATGTTCATTCGTAAAACCAAGGGTTGTCTATTTGGAGAGACAACACCCCATATGTATTGCATTTTATTCATAAACATAAATGTTTGCATGTGTGTTAAATTGTATTTATTAATTTGTTTAAATCATACATGAGACAATTGCCATGTGTGTATTTGTGATGTAGAATTCCTTTTGTAGTGTCACTTCACACATATGTTGTATGTTGAGTTGGCATTGTCATGTCACCTTTTGTGAAATTTGTTTTTACCAATGGTATATTTCCAAATTATCCTTGAAGGCCCCACGTAAATCTAGGATAGTGAGCCATTAGGAGGGTCAACTTAGAGTTGACCCGTAGGTAAACTTTAGGTGGACTTTCAAAGGGTTAAACCAACTCCTAGAGTCAGTTTTGGAGCATTTCTAATGGGCCTCATGGGGTACCTATGGGTGAAGGCCAAATTTGGCCATGTGTCCACCCCTTAGGAATTGTTTAACCTCCCCAAAAAGTGGATTTCCCAAGATGGCTGAATTTCATCTTTAGGAGAGCCATTCTTGGTTAGATAACCTTCTTGGTATGTGTCATTCCTCTTCCCCATTACATTCCTCTTCTTGAGGTGCCTTGGTTATGGAGTGTGTAAGACCTAGGGAAAACCAACTAATGGGAGCCTCTCACTCTATCCAAGAGGTTGGAAAGAGTGAGAGAAGCCTTCTCAGGCAAGAGATTGAGACTTAGGAAGTTAATCACCCACTCTCCATCTTTGGAGATGAGATCTTGTAGTTTTGAAACCAGTTTTAGAATGGAATTTTTGGCTATGTGTTGAAGAAAAGAAGTGTGGATTTGGGTTGCTCTTTTCCAAACTATCCCTAGCAAACCCTTTGTAGATTCAAGGTTGGTTCATTTTCTTACTTTGTATGTTGAAAATCTTTTTTGAAAGAATGCTTGAATGTAGTTGTTTGCTTCCCTTGTATTTCCTTTGTGAAAATACTTATGTGATCTTTCTCTTATTTCTTTTTGTATGCATTTTCTTGTGTTTTGGGAGTATCCAAGGCCATCTTACCCTTGTGAGGGCAAAATGGTCTTGGGGGTGGAAGGTGTTTGACAACCTTAGAGTGAGAGGGTCTCTTTAAGAGAGTGATCTCAAGGGTTTGTTTATGTGACCCTTGCTGCATAGTTTTGTTTATGCATTTGGAGGCCATAAGGGGAGAAAGTATGACATGTATGCCTTGGAGGTCATAAGGATGTTGGGTTAAGATGGACTTATGTTGTGTTCTTGGTTGCCATGAGTTGGCTTGTGATCTACTATCTTGCAGTTCTCCTCAAGGTACTTGGTCCACTTCCACCCGTGTAAACATCACATTATGTGATGAAGTTTAGCCTTGGGATGGGAGTGTGTTTGTTGTGAGCTTTCCCTTGCTTGTTTGTGTATTGTTTGAGTGCAACCCATCTAGGTCTTGGTTCTCCAAGCTCGTGGGTGGCTTCTAGTAAGCCTAGGCTAGGAGGTGAGCCCTCCATGGTCAAAGCCTTAAGATTTTGTATTGCAGGTTGCTTTGGGAAGGGATTGAAGGAAAAGCTTGGATATGGTCTTGCTGACTCTATTTTAGTTGTAGAAAAAGAATAGGAAATATAATATTGTATTCCAGTTGCAAAACTATAAGAGAGGAGTTTTATGGTGTAGTTATTTTGAAAAAAAAGAAATGTATTTATTTTATTTAAGTCCTCATTTATTAGGAATGAGAGATTAGTTGGGTATTGCACCCATTGTAAAAGTTGATAAATTGTATTCAAATTAGTCTTATAAAAAATGCATCTTTTTAAGTTGATATTGCAAAAGATGGTTAAATGGATATTAGAGGAATAATAGTTCTGCATTTTTAAATATTTCTAAGTGTTTTCTAGACTATATTATGCTGCTATCATTTATTTATCTCTGCCATGTATTCAACAAAAAAATATGCAAAAAGTATAATGGGAATATCATGAAGTAGAAAAGCAGGAATGTTAGTAAGATAAAAATAAATATTTAGTCCTAGTGATTTATTTATTCCAAATGCAAATAGGGTTAAATAGACATTTGAAGTATAACAGTTTTGCATTGTACAAATGATAATGTGTTTTGAAGTGTTTTCTAGACTATTTTAATGTTGTTGTAGTTTCATTTATTTCTGTCATTTATCTATTTTAAAAAAAATGTAGAAAGTTAAGGTAGGCAAATTTATCCTTTCCTATAGTTAACTATTAGAAGTTTATAATGAAAAGAAGTGTAGTTAGTCAAATTTGTTAGTTTAGAAGATCTGCTTCTATGTGATTAAAAAATATATATATACAAACTTAGTCTTAACAAGAAAATCTAGATATACAGATAGATAAGAAATGAAAAAAAAAAGATATCTATTGTATTGATATTTTATTCTGCCTTTTGACAGTCTTTATTTTATAATATCCCTACATATTAAAAGGCTAGAGAAACATTACATTCATTTAAAATAAACATATTGAAACATAGGAAAATATAAATTACATCTGTACATACATTATTTCTCTTATCTACAAGCTAAGTAACAGAAAAAAAAAAAAAAAAAAAAGGATAAGGAAATGCATATCTAATTACTTTGTTGTCTATATTTTATTCATTCTTGCATGTTTTAAAAGTATATATATATATATATATAACCCTAGATGTCCCTTGTGATGGGTATATATATATATACATATATATATAAATATATATATAAGTATATATTTATATATATATATATATGTATAAATATATATATATATTTATATATATATATGTATAAATATATATATATATATATATATATATATATTTATAATTTAAAAAAAAATTAATTAACAAAAAAAAAGTTGCTAACCCTACTTGAGGGTATCCTTGGAGCCAAGGCTCCTACAGCCCCCCCTGGTGACGCAGGCCCTCTGTGGGCAGCAACCCACCAAGGCGCCACTGCGGGCTGAGGTCCATAGAGGCACCGCTGTGGGCCGCATCCCATAGGGATGTCATGGCGTCGCTGCAGGCCATGACACGCTGTGGCACCCACGACGTCGCTGCGGGTGGCTCCGCCACCTTAACCGCTACCCACTTCAAACTCCCTCGTGAATCCCCTTCGAACACGCCACCACCTCCATGGCCACCACCTCCTACAAAAACCCTGCGCACATACATTCATCAAGCAAAAAAAAAAGGGATCAAGGCTCCCGAAATAATAAAATATGCAACCCTAACCCATATTCGGGTTAGGGATAGCATATAAAAATAAAAGAAAGAAGATAAGGAATGCAACCCTAGCCCATATTTGGGTTAGGGTCAGCATTTGGTAAGAATAAAATATTAGAGCAAAAACATGAGTAATAAGATAAAAAATTAAAAATAGAAAAGGGATAGTTAGTTTTTATAAAATAAATTTAGGGTTTATGTGTAAGTTGTAGTAATAAATTAATTAAAATATGGGGGGGGGGGGGGAGGGGGAACCCTAACCCCATATTTATTTGGTATAGTTGATTTATTTTATTGACACCATATATATATATATATATAGGGTTAAGTTGAAACCTATTTGATTTGATTTTATTAATAAATATTAATAAACGCTTAATTAATAATTAGACCTTAGGGGTCTATTTATTTGGCCATCATTAATTAAGGTTTATAGGGCAAATTTTACTAAGAATTAACTAGCTCCCTTAGTCAAATTTGAGACATTATATTTATTGCTCATTTGATTATTAAATTTTAATAATCTAAATGTTAGAATTAATTTAATTAATTCCTAGAGCAATTTAAAGACTATTTGAGATTAATAATATCTCTTGTCAATTTGGTTAGAGATTGTCGTTTAAATTAATTTATTAAAATTAATGAAATAATAATGATTCTTTTGGAGAGTTATATTCCGCATTTAATTAAATCCTGCATGCTTGATTTAGTTAATTAAATTAACTTTAGTAGCAAGCTCTTTTAAATTTCCAGAATTTAAACATAATTAAGACAAGACTTATTATTGAAATTTTTATTATAGCTTAATTAGTTTTATTAGGTTGTTCAAAAATAATAAAATTGTTGTTCTGTTTTTGCCCAAAAGTTTGGGCATGACATTGCTCAATATAAACTTCATCATCAAGATCCCCATTCAAAATTGCACATTTAACATCCATCTGATAAACCTTGTATTCTTTATAAGCAGCATAGGCAAGAAATAATCTTACAACTTCAATCCTAGCTACTGGTGCAAAAGTTTCTCCATAATCAATTCCTTCCTTCTAAGAATATCCTTTACATACCAATCTAGCCTTATTCCTTATAACTTGACCATCCTCATTCAATTTATTCCTATAAACCTATTTAGTTCCAATAACATTTTTATTTTTAGGCCACGAAACCAAAGTCCATGTGTTATTTTTCTCAATCTGATCCAATTCTTCTTCCATAGCTTTTAACCAAAATTCATCTTTACATGCCTCAATTATTGATACCAGTTCTACTTATGAAATTAAACATACCACATTAGTTGCCAATCTTCTTCTTGTTATCACTCCATTTCTCTTATCCCTGATGATTTGATCTTTAGAATGATTCAATCTCACATACCTAGGAGTCTTCTGACTCTCTGTTCCTCTTCCTTGTTCTTCAATAACTATAGAATTCTCTGATGTTGCTGGAGCAACTGGTTCAACTCTTTGTCCCGGTAATATCAATTTAGATATAATCATTTCCACTATCGGTTCCTTCTCATAAACTCTGATTTGACTTCTACTCAGCTCATCTACTTTGACATTGGCACTCTCCACAATTCTTTGCAATCTCTTGTTGTAACATCTATATGTTTTTATTTCATTAGAATAACCAAGAAATATTCCTTCATCACTTCTAGGATCAAATTTCCCAATAGTATCATCTCTCTTGATATAACATTTACTACCAAATTTTTTGAAATATTTAACTATAGGTGTATTTCCAAACCATAATTCATAAGGCATCTTATCAGTTTCTCCTTTGATATGTGCTCTATTGAATGTGTAAACTGTGTACTCACTACTTCTCTCCAGTAGATATGAGGTAGATTAGCTTCCATCATCATTTTTCTAGCATCATCCAAGATAGTTTTGTTTTTCCTTTCCACAACTCCATTCTGCTAAGGTGTTCAGGGAGCAGAAAATTGTCTTCTTATACCATACTTGTCACAAAAGTTATTAAATTCACTAGATGTGAATTCTCCACCATGATTTTATCTCAAACATTTAATCTTTAATCTTGTCTAAGTTTCCACTTTAGCCTTAAAGATTTTAAAATTTTCAAATGCTTCAGATTTTTCTCTCAAAAAAGTAATCCACATCATTCTAGAATAATCATCAATGATTAGCATGAAATATCTATCACCATGAAAAATTTTAACTTAGAAGGGCCACACAAATCATTATGAATAAGATCAAGAATATCATTTGATTTATCTTTTATACTCCTAAAAGAGATTCTGACCTATTTACCCATTTGACATTCCTTACATACTAGATTATAGGGCTTCATAAACCTAGGTATATCTCTAACAACCTTAGTTGAACTGATCTTCACAATGCAATCAAAATTCACATGACACGGCCTTTTATGCCATAACCAACTTTCATCAATCTATGTAATCAAACATGTCTTCTCATTGGAGTTCAAATGAAATATGTTACCCTTTTTTGGTGTACCGGTTGCAATCTCCAAACTAGATCTATTAATGATTTTGCATTTTCCATCCTTGAATTGTAATTGAAATCCCTTATCTACCAATTGTTCTACACTCAAAATATTATGCTTCAAACCTTCAACATAATAAACATTGTCATTATTGTTCTTACCAATCAATGATATAGTTCCTTTTCCTTTGATCATACATGTCGTGTCATCTCCAAATCTAACTAGTCTACCATCAAATTCTTGTAAAGACATAAACTTCTCTTTATCTCCAATCATATGATGTGAACAACCACTGTCAATTACCCACTCATCCTTGTCCTCAATTTTAGCAGCAAGTGCCTTCTCCTTAGGTACATTCTCTTCTAGTGCCAGATCATCTTCCTTGATAGCCAAGAATACCCATTCCTTCCCATTGCTAGATCCACTAGCAGATTCTTCTATTAGTTCATCATCTGAATCAGTAATGCCTTCCTCATCTGCTATGTAGCATGATTTGTCTCTTTTTTTTTTCTGAATCTATATGTGTTCTGGTATCCAGGGTTAGGGTTAAATGATCTTTTAACTCTTTCTTCAAATCTTGAATTTCTTTTAGGACATCTAGATGAAAAATGACCAATCTTATTGCATGAAAAACATTTAAAATGTGTTTTTCCTTCATACTTACTTCCTACTGGTCCTTTCGGTCCTCTTCTAGCAAATAGTGCTTCAAGTTTCTCAACTTCATCATCTTCTCTCTTCATATCTTCTAGTTCTTTTGTATATAAATCTTTCCTATCTTACTAACTAGTTGTAGATATAGATGTATGAAAATAAGGTTCAGTCTTCATAGCTCCAAAAGGTCCAAATTTCTCAAGCTCAAAAGCAGATAGTTTCTCAGCCAAAGTATCTATGTTGATAGATGTATTAGCCATTGTTATTAATTCATTAATAGAAGTAGCCTTCACTTTGTAAGTCGGTGGTAGAGCTCTCAAGACTTTAGAAACAATTTCATCTTCAGTCAGAGTTCCACCACAACATTGAATTCCCATAACAATCTCATTTACTCTTTCCATGAATGTTGTAATCCTTTCATCTTCTTCCATCTTCAGGTTTTCATATCTCATTTGTTAACCATCAAGTTTAGGAATATTCACTATAGGGTCACCTTCATTTAGAGTCTTCTCTTTATCCCATATATCCTTTCCAGATGATTTATCCATTAATCTCATTATTTTCTCATCAAAAAGTGTACACAAGAGGGCTTCTCTTGCTCTACAACCATTCTCAAGCTCCTTGTCCACATTTTCCAGAGGGGGATTTCTAGATCTCGAAGTAAAGGGTGTGACACCATTTTGTGTGATCTCCCAAATCTCCTTGCTAAGACATCATAGATGATTCTCCATCTAAATCTTCCATAATCTATAGTTTGTTCCTTCAAGCCTCGGTATATCCCTTCGAAAGATAGCTCCAAAAGAATTTGACGAACTTGAACTGTTAGTTGCCATAGGATCTTCCTCAAGTGGTTAAGTTTTCTGCAAAGAGGACCAAAGTTCTGATACCAATTGTTAGATAGTTCAGATAATCAGAGAGAACTGAGAAGGGGGTGAATCAGTTATGTTAGATTACCAGAAGCATTAGCAATTTAAACTTTAATACCAGAACCCAAAACAATAATATTGGAATATTAGTTAATCCAATTAAACATAACAATAATCACAGAATAAAAGCCATCCACACAACACCAAGATTTGTACATGGAAAACCCGGTAAAGGGAAACACCATAATGGGAAGCCTAAGCACAGTCAAATAATAATTTTGTAGTAAGTATGTGAATTACAATGAAGGGGACTACACTTGCAAGAAGGCCAATAACCTAGAGCACACTGCTCATCACAAAAGGAGCCTCACTGACTACATATAAATCCAGACTACAATCTAGAGAAGTGTTGAACTGCAAAAGATAGCATCTCCTATGCCTGAGTATAGTTTCGGTTAAGATCAATATCGGAGGACTAAATCCTCTTACACAAAACCAATTCGATCTCCAATGATCGACCAACTCCTTTTGTGTGAATGATATTACATTATTTGCACATTACATTCCTTGAACATGACCACTTACAATAACCATGATGATCTACAATGAGATCTTACATCTTATTTATACAAATACGTGACCATAAACAATCATGTCGACCGTCGGACAATATACCAATTACATAATTACAAACCATTTTGGCCTTAGATCAAACAAGTAATATCCAACACAAAACACATCTTGGAAATACAACAATAGGTCCTATCCACATGTTACATTAATATTGGTCCATAACCTATTGACATATGTGTAGAGTTTGATGGCATGATGATATTGTATGTTGTCATTGATGTCAATACGCTGAAGTATGAACCGGTATATTGAAGAAAGAAAACTGGCAAGAGAATCGATATGATGGTATGAAGTGAAATAGAATGATGATGTGAACCAGTATATGCGAAATGGTGAACCGGTAAGTTGGAATGTGAACTGGTATATGCAAAGTTTATATCAGGGTTTCATTTGATATGACTACCAGTTGGTAGTCTCAGCTTCAAGGTTTCTAGTTGATGCATTCCAAGCCTATGTGATTCGACCGATGAAATCCTATGATGAGTTAGTATTGAAATGAAGATCAGATCATGTTGCCATGTCATCCTTGTGCACGTGAAGGATTTCCTTGAGGATCTTGCATGAAGAAGATTGATCCTATCTACCTCGGGAATGTGCGAAGTCTCAATAAATGGTAGAGAGCATGTGATGGGTTATCAGCTTCCAGAAGAAGCAAAGTATGAACGATGGAGAACATCTTGAGATTTGTTCAAGATTGTTTTACACTATGCAATGTGATTGAATGGTCAGGATTGGACCGACTGTATTGATAACCTAGATGCTTAGGGTTTTAGGTTTTGGCTACCAACCTAATTGTTGTCTATAAGGTCGATGATGATTTGCATTGTGAAGTTGTTGGAAAATGGTTGTGTTTGTATCCAAGTGAAGAGATACTTGATTCTTGCCAGACCGGTGTAGTGAGTAGACATCTGTAGAGTGTGATTACAGAAGTAAAGGAACTAAAGTGGATCTAGCTTGGCATTGAGTGTTGTTATCAGATCAGTGTTTTACCTATTGACTTCTAACCATTTCAGCAGTTGGAAAATCCCTTAACCGGGTAGCTTTAACAAGCTCTTTGTAAATCCTTTAACAGGGTGACTCAAAATCATTGAGTTTTGTAAATCCTTTGACAAGGTAACCTTTAACAGGGTTTTAACCTCTAACTAGGTATTTAGCCCTCCCTTAACTGGGTGATCCCGAGAAGGATCGATTCCTAGTAGAACCTATTGTAAAGTCCTTAACTAGACTAGGCTCCTAACAGAGTGGACTTCATAAAAGTTCAAGAACAACTTGTGGGTATTCATCCCCACCATGGTTTTTCCCAGTTGGGTTTCCACGTGAAAAATCAGTGTGTTATGTGTGATTCTTTGTCATGTGATGTCTTAGTGTTTTCTATTAAGTGGTAAAGCATGTTGATCCAGTGGTCTTTATATTTCTGATGTATTACTTGCTTATGCATATGGGTGAAGTGGAAATGAGTTATTAGGGTTTTTGAAGATCCAAGTGTTACCAGTTTATGTCTTTCACAGTCTCATGGTGTTTTACCGGTAGTGCCCTATTTTACATTGGTGATACTATTTAGCTGTTAGTGCAATCTTTGTAGTTAAAGTGGTTTAAGGAAGTTTTTATCTATACTGATTCACCCGCCCTCTCAGTATCTGTTGAGTACTTACTTTTCATCATTATTCATCATAACCAAGATCAACTGGGACCAAGTATAGGTCCACATGCTTTAGTAATGTTCTCCAACTACCAAGTCTCAAACATGATTACCAACAACATCCTAAAACTCCATCAGAAGATGCACCAACACCAATTATGCAATTCATCAAATATCTCCACCAAAAGCTCTATCGGTGAAACCCTTGCTAGAACCAAAAACCAATCTTCTAAGTAATCAGGATAGAATTCAATCACTTGACCAAAACCAACTCACCAAATATGAGTATAAACATTATGAACAAGCCAATTTCATCACCAGATTATGCCAAAGTCTACCAGATCATGCTGGATCCAAGTTAACCAAAAAATAGTCAACCTACCGGGACCAGAAGGGTGTCGGTAAACCATCCAAAAATCTAGTGTTGACATCAATAACAAAACATCAATGCAACACATAATCAATTCCACCAAATGGCCAACAGAAAGGTCATGCATCTCTTTAGTGGGAGCACTTGCAAGTTGATAGACATAGAAGAGGTAAATAATAGATTAAGACATGGGATAGGGTGATTGCTAAGTTAAAATCAAAGTTTGTCTCGGTGAATTATCAAGTGGATTTGTTCTGAAAGTTGCAAAATCTAAGACAGAAGGAATCTAGTGTGGAGTACACTAAAGCATTTTATAAATTGAACATCAGATCCAGACATGTTGATGATGAAGTTGAATAGATTGTAAGATATTTTAATGGATTGCAGATTTCTATACTAGATGAACTCAGTATGATCAAATTGGAGAGCATTGAAGAGGCTTACCGATATGTAATAAAGACTGAAGAGAAATTAAACAAAAGACATGAGCAAAGACAGAGATGTATAGGTGGAAGGTTTACCGAAGGAAGATTTCAAGGAGGAAGAGGATATACCGAAAAAAGAGAAACTAGTACAAATCAAAACAAGGACAAGGAAGTGAGAAAAGAAGGTAATTCATACAAGAAGGATGATAGAAATTCTAGAGGAGAGAACCAGATGGTTACCAAAATGAGAACTTTGGAAGACAAGACAAGCGGACATTTAGAGGAACTTGATTTAAGTGTGGAGGAGAAGGACACCATGCATTTGAATTGAAGAAGACAAAGGCTATTGGAAGAGCAATAGTGGTGGAAGAGAACCCCACCAAATCAAACAATAAACCGGCAGATGGAGAACTATTTATGATAAGGAGAGATTTGTGATACACCAGAGGAGATGAAGAACCCTTGTAGAGGAAGAACCTATTCAAGACTAGATGTAAGGTATCTGGTAAGTGTTGTACAATTGTTATTGATAGTGGTAGTTTAGATAATCTTGTTTCACAAGAGATGGTAAATAATTTGAAATTAGAGAGATTGAAACACTATAAGACTTATCAGATAGAATGGATTTAGGATGAACACAAGTTGTTAGTGAGTGAACAGTGTTTAGAAAAATTCAAAATTAGGAATTATCATGATGAAGTTTTGTGTGATATTATTCCTATGGATATTTATCATCTTTTGTTGGGAAGACCTTGGCAGTTTGATAGATAGGCAATACTAATTGGAGGAAGAATACATACACTATTGTCGCAAATGGGATGATGAAAACCTTGTTACCTTTGGAGGAACCTTTGAAGAGTGAAGTCTATACAAATACTAGAATCTGTCTAGTAGATGGAACAAAATTCATGGATGGACTAAGAAATGAGAATGTGTGTTTTACCTTAATTCCTAAGAAGATAGAGAGATCGGAACCGGAAGGAGAAAACTTGACAAAGATAAGATATTTGCTGACAAAATATGAGGACATCATTTAGATAATGTACTTGATGGATTGCCACCTATTAGAAGTATTAGTCATTACATGGACCTGGTTCCCAAAGCTAGTTTGCCTAACAAAGCTGCACACAAGTTGACACCGACAGAGAATGAAGAACTGAATAGACAAGTGCAGGAGCTATTGGAGAAAGGTTTGATTGAGGAAAGTCTGAGCCCTTGTGCACTACCAACAGTATTAGCACCTAATAAAAATGGAGAATGGAGGATGTGTATCGATTCAAGAGAAATAAATAAGATCATAGTGAAATACTAGTTTCTTTTACCTAGGATAGATGACATAATGGACTATTTGAGGGTAGCAAAATACTTAACAAAGAAAATTTTGAAGAGTGGATATCATCAAATTAGGATCAGAGAAGGTGATGAGTGGAAGACAACATTTAAGACAAATGAAGGACTATATGAATGGTTGGTGATGCATTTTGGATTGACTAATACACAGAGTACTTTCATGAGGCTGATGAATGAGGTATTGAAGAAATTCTTAGGTAAGCTTGTTATTGTGTATTTTGATGACATTCTGATTTTCAGTAGAACAAAAGAGGAGCATTTGTTGCAATTAAGACAATTTTTGTAGAGGTTGAGAGAAGAGAAGTTGTTGATCAATATCAAGAAGTGTACTTTCATGAAGGATGAGTTAGTCTATTTGGGCTTTGTGATATCTAAGGATGGTTTGAAGATGGACCCTAAGAAAGTGAAAGCCATTGTTGAGTGGCTGACACCAGAAAGCATTGGAGAGGTAAGATCATTTTATGGATTGGATAGTTTTTACTGGAAGTTTATCAAAAAATTTAGTTCATTTCGTAACCCTATGACTGAGACCATGAAGGGAGATTGGAAGGAATTCAAGTGGACCACCGAAGCAAACAAAATTTTTGAATTGTTGAGGCAGAAAGTGATTGATCAGCCTATGTTGGCTTTACCAGATTTCAATAAGGTATTTCAAGTGGATTGTGATGCAAGTGGAACAACAATAGGAGCAGTTTTGAGTTAAGAAGGGAGAGTAGTAGCATATTTCAGTGAGAAATTGAATGATGCCCAGAAGAGATATTCAGTGTATGATCAGGAATTTTATGCCATAGTTCAAGCCTTGAAGAAATGGAGACATTAATTGTTTCTTAAGGAGTTTGTGTTGTATATAAATCATCCATCTTTGTAGTATTTGAACAATCAGAGAAAGTTGAATCAGAGACATATGAGATGGGTAGAATTCTTGCAGAGTTACACCTTTGTGGTGAAGCATAGAAGTGGGAAATCTAAAAATGTTGTTGATACATTGAGTAGGAGAAGGAATTTGTTGATAGAGATGAGAGTGATAGTATTAGGTTTTTAATATTTGAAGACCTTGTATAATGAAGACCTGGATTTTGGAGAACCTTGGAAATCATGTAGAGAACCGGTTATGGTTGATAAAAGCAAATGGTTGGATTATTTCATTCGAGATGGGATGTTATTCAAGGGAATTCAATTCTATATACCTAAGAGTTCCATGAGAGAGAACCTAATAAAAGAGAAGTTGATAGACTTATAAAGCACTGAGAGGGGGGGTGAATCAGTGACAACAAAAACAATACCACTTGAAACACAGACCGGTAGAGATACTTAACAAGTTTACTTAATACTATGTATGCAATCCAAAATTATATTAAAGCGTCCACAATAAGTAAAAAATTCACCATAACACAAGTGATTATATGTGGAAAAACCAAATGGAAAAAACCATGGTGAGATGGGACTCATAGGTTAACTATCTACAGTAATAGGTAACTAGCCTGTTAAGGTCTACAAAAGTGCTCTGCTAGGAGCGAATCCTATTAAAGATCCCAAAACTTTGTTAGGAGCTATACCCTATTAAAGGTAGTTCCTTGTTAGGAGTAACCTCGATAGAGAATTTCAAAATCCAAACTAATGGACCACCTTGTTAGAGGATTTGTACATTGAATCTTGTTAGAGCTTACCTGGCTAAGGGATTTGACTATTGTAGTGATTAGAAAATAATAGGTGGTGTGATCTAGAAGTAGCACAACTTTCTTAAATAGATCCTCTTCAGATCACTCAAAACTACATCACCAACATATTCTGCAATGCCTTCAACAACTCAACACTTCTATTTTCGCATCATAAAAATAGTTCATCTAGACAATCTAACATAACTCATCATAGATTGCTGCCAAATCTATCAGTTAGGGATAACTCATCACATAATCAATGAATATCAGTTGGAACACCCATATCAGTTAAGAGTTAACCACATTGAACACATAGACCAATTCTCCTTCATTTTCTTCTTTTGATGGTCTCCGCTGAATCTTAAAGCTAGTGTCAATCCATTCCTATATATACTGGTTGTCTACATATACCAGTTTGACACCCTCTAAACTATCTTAAACTAAATATCCAATACCGATTGCAATAAAAAGACTTTTAGGAGTAATATTAGTTTGTCTTAACTAAGATTACTAAGATAATGTGATCATGTGTGTGTGTATATATGTGTCATCAATGACAACACATGAAGTCATCCATTACAATCATCATCAAGCTAACAAAAGCATAGTGGAGGTGTAGATGGATATTTTGGCATTGATAAAATAGTTGCATTGGTGAGTGAGTAGTAATTTTGGCCTCAGATTCATAAGGATGTTAAGTGATATGTGTAGAGTTGTAGAGTTTGTCAAGTTGCAAAAGGTAGTAGTCAGAATGTGGGATTGTATAAACCTTTGACAATACTGGTAAGACCTTGGGAGGATATAAGCATGGATTTTGTACTTGGGTTGCCTAAGAAACCAAGAGGGAATGATTATATATTTTTGGTAGTGGATAGATTTTCAAAGATGGCTCATTTCATACCTTGGAAGAAGACATCAGATGCATTGCATGTAGCAGACCTATTTTTCAAGGAATTGGTGACATTACATGGATTACCTAAGAGCATAGTTTGAGACAGAGATACTAAGTTTGTTGGCTATTTTTTGAGAACACTTTGGAAGAAGAGGAAGATAGATTTTAAGTTCAGTTCTACTTTTCATCCACAGACTAATGGACAGACAAAAGTAGTTAACCAGAGTTTGGGAAACTTGTTGAGATGTTTAGTGGGAGATAAAACTAGAAGGTGGGTTTGATCCTTTCACAAGAAGAGTTTTCCTATAACAATTTAGTGAATAGAAGTACTGGAAAAATAGCTTTTGAGATTGTTACCGAAGTGCATCCTAGAGGAATAGCAGACTTGAGAGATATTAGTAGTTAAAACCGAAAGAGTTCAGAAGCATAAGATTTTGTAGATCACATGACAACATTGCATATTCAAGTTAAACAACATTTGGAGGACATGAATAGAAAATATAAGGAGAAGGAAGATGAGAAGATGAGACATGAAGAATTTGAAGCTGGCGATGAAGTGATGGTATACTTGAGAAAAGAGAGATTCCCAATTGGAACTTATAATAAGATGTAGATGAAGAAGTTTGAACCCTATAAGATTTTGAGGAAATTCAATTATGGAAATGCATATGAAGTAGGGCTATCGGATAGTCTAAGTATTTCACCTATATTCAATATTGCAGATCTTCATGAGTACCATGAACCAGAATTTAGTAAGGATAGTGTTGCAGACCTTGAGAGACAATTATCTTAGAAGGAACTAGATCAAAATGAAGATATTTTGGACAATAGGATTGGGCATAGTACTCGAAACAATCAGTACAAAGAATATCTTGTGAAGTGGAAGAGAAGACCAGTTGAAGATTCATCTTGGAATTCTCAGGAAAAGGTAGACCACCTTGGTTTCCCTCTAGCCACACCAAAGTGAGAGGCTCACTTTCTCATTAACCCCTGATGTCTGATGTAGGAGCATCCTGGGTTCACAACAATCTTGCATCAACCAAAAATATTTTCTTTTTTGTTTTGTTTTCTATTTGCAGTTTCAGTTTTCCTTTCTGTGTGTCCCAATTTTTTCTCACTGGATCCTATGGAGTTGGATTCTACTTGAAGACTTGATCATCTTTCTTTCTTTCAAACCATATCTCTTTTGGATCACTTTTTGTCAAGATATCACGACCAGTTTCCTTGATAGTTTCTTGTTACTAATTGTTTCTTTGTTGCTGGTTGCCTGAGACCTATTATGGTGATCTATCGAAACCCATTCTGAAGCTTACAGAGCCTTGGACATTTATCTCGATGTTTCTTGGTGTGTGACCGATCTTCTACATTTCATTCTTTGGATTTTATGGAGGAATCTCTTGTCGAAGGCTGACCTTGTTTATTTGCATGTTAGGTCTTGTTCTCCGAGCTTTGATCCTTTCTAGGCTGACTGGATCCTTTGGATCGATATATGTATTTGTAATCATGCATTGGAATGTAATCAATAAGAGAATTAAGAAGAATCAAATAGATAGACTGTTCCTATAAGATAGATCTTTCAATTCAAGGTCCCAGTGTGACCTATTCTACCAGGCCTATGTGTCGGTATGTTGTAACCCGGTTGTTACCGGTTGGATGTAATCAAATTTCATGCAATAAAACTACTTGTTCTTCACTTCCTCCATCATATCTATGTGTTTCCATTATGTTTACTCTTGCTAATTGGTTTCGAATGATCTCCTTGAGGTCCTTCCTCATCACTGACTACATTAGGTCTTCTTCGCCAAATGTGAATCAGTCACAGGTTAACAATATGACAACTATCGATATAAATGTAGTGCAGTCCAACACATTCAAACCTCCAAGGAATAATGCACTAAAAATAAATTTTACACCCTTGGGAGAGCCAATTGACTCTACATTGAAGAAACTTGTGCAAACTATTGTAATAACATTACCCATGGTGCGACAATATGAACTAGGTCCATTCAAACTAGCATGGTGGAATGACAATGACTTTTGTGAGTACCATCGAGCAAAAGGCCACAAGACATCTAGTTTTTGTAAGCTAAAGAACGTAATTAAAGATTTAATAGACCAAGGGGATGTCACAATGGATGCCAATAAAGGATCTACAAATCAATCCCACATCATCTACAAAGATCCATCTGTTAAGCATAATCAAGGTTAAACTTCTTGTCCAAGAATGCAAGATAACATGACCAACTACACAAAGGTTGATTATGACTACACCATCAATACACTCAGTGAAGGAGATGTAGTAGTGGCCACTATTAGTGTTAATCCTAGAAATAAATATTGTGCCATTGTGACCCATATATCAAAGGTTACACTACAAGGAGTACCTTCTCATACACCTCCACAAACAAGAAACTTGAATGTTGTAGATCAATTAAAGAAGACTCTAACACAAATATCACTCTTTGAATTGCTTTGTATATTGCCAAGTCATAGAAAAATCTTAGACAAGGCATTCCAAGATTTAGTTGTCTCAAGAGATATAGATGAGACTACATTTTAAGCAATGGTGGGAAACATACCTCCTTCATTTGGGGTTGCTTTCACAAAACAAGATGTCCCCATAGATAGAATCATGCACAATGATCCTTTACATCTAGTAGCATATATTCACAAGAAAAGGATCAGAAGAGTGTTAGTTGATGGAGGGGCAAGGTTGAACATATGCACCCTCAAATTGCTTCAAGCACTAGGCTATTCTCAGTTTCACATAGACCCTACAAAGAAGATCAACATAAAGGCATATGATGATGAAGAATATCCTTCAAAAGGGGTGGTCATGCTGCCAGTACAAGTTGGACCTATTACTACCAATTTTATGTTCCAAGTATTAGACAAAGAATTGGGATATAATATGCTATTGGGTCATCCATGGATACATGACATGTAAGGTGTATGTTCCACATTCCATCAATGCATCAAGTTTTCATTCAATGGAGTTGAAATAATAATACATGGAGACCCATATCCTTTTTCAACACTACAACTATTTGAGAGCAAGTATAGAAAACCAAGTCCCCATCAATCAAGAATCTACAATCATTTCATAGTTGGGATCTATAGAACCATCAAATGCATAGAATATTACACCATACATACCTACTACATCTCCACTACAAAACAAGGATGAAGGGTATGGTAAATATTCTATTGTTGGATCATCATCAACAAGACTTGTATCTCTATCTTGTAGAACTTTGGGAGACCCTCATCTATTGTCACCAAGAAAGATAAAGGAAAAGATATTGTCAAATATTTAGACTCTTGCTCATTTGTTATATGGGGAGATATACAAGATGAAGCCCTAGAAGAAGACATGAATGCTTGACTATAAAAGGATGAAGAAGACTACCATGTTATCAAACTTCCCTTAGAGCTATAGGAGAATGGATTCACAATGTTACAAAAATATGGCTATAATACAACAATACGATTGAGAAGTTAAATTCTCAAGGCATCATAGAACCCATATTACCTATAGACAACCCAAAATACCAAGGTTTCGGATATAGCCACACAACAAAAAGGTCTAAAAATTCAGCTACTCTAGTAATTGTGAACATGCCACTAGCAATACCACAACAATCAACTAGCGAAATCAGAGTTCTTGATAATGTTACACTAGGAAACTTGTCAACAGTTGCATGTCCACCATCTTCACATGCCAATGTAGTAATAGAAACAAGAAGAGAACCTGCCAGTGACAACAACACATGGATTGCTTCTTCATGTGCAAGCATAAGACCACCAAATGAGATCAATGCCTAGTTGGCCTCATCCTTATCTTCAAATGCATCAATAGATAATGGCATAACACTACCAAATGTCACAGTAACAAGGCCAGAATCAATCATCCAAGGAATAAACAACATGTCAATAAATGAAGATATATCATCAAGTCATGAGAGTATTCCACACATTATCAATATTGCAAAGTTCCCTCGAACTCCAATTGAATAGGAATCATATGATGATAGATCAGATATATACACCTATGTAGAGACAATCACTCACTCACATGACTATGAATTTATCTCTCTCCATAGCAATAGCACAACAAATGTGTATAGATATTATGCTCACCTGCCACCTATAGATGATTGCATTGTTTACAAAGATATAAAATAGACCCAAATTCATTCACAAGCCAATTTGATAATCAAGTCTGCATGATGACAACAAGCACAAACTTTGATGATGAAAGAGATCTATGCCTTATGTATCCACATTTAATAAATGGGGCAAAAAGAGGAACCCAAGATAGATTGGCTTGAGAATGATGAGGCTATAGCAGAGCTCTAGGGTGCCAGAGATGGATTCTCGTTTAATGACCACAAGGCAGGATTCGCCATAGATCTGGATAGAACGACATATTTTGGAGAGGTGTGTTCTTCCTCCAATCCAAATGACTTAGAAGAAGTAGAAAGTATGACTAGAGGTAGACTTGATGATCTTCCAATAGATCAAGAGCAATCAACACTCCTAATGGAAGAAACTAAAGAGATCAATATAGGAGATGTTGAGAATGTACATAAAATTCACCTGGCACAATTATTAAATCCTCTGCAAAAAGAGAAATTTATTCAATTTTTCAAGCAAAGGCCTATCAAATTTGTGTGGTCCCATGCAGATATACCAGGACTGGATCCTAAATTGGTTTTATACCATCTACTACTATTACCAGGAAACGAGACCTACAAACAAAAGTTAAGAAAGATGCATCCTTAAATAGCCTTATCAGTCAAAACTGAATTGCAAAAATTGTTAGATGTGGGTTTCATAAGACCCATAGACTATGTAGAGTGGATCTATAATCTAGTCCTAGTAACCAAGCACATTGGGGGTATCAGAATCTGCTCAAACCTCAGAGATCTAAACAAGGCTTGTCCAAAGGATTATTTTTTGCTTCCAAATATTGATATGATTATAGATCTTATAACAAAAAATGAAATGCTTTCACTTATGGATGGTTTCTCTGGTTATAATCAAATCAAGATTACACAAGAATATCAAGCAAAGACAACATTCACATGTCCTTGGGGAATGCACTATTGGAACATCATGCCATTTTATTTAGATAATGTAGGTACAACATATCAATGAGCTATGACATTATTGTTCCATGACATGATCCATGAGATCATGGAGGATTATGTTGATGATATCCTACCCAAATCATGAACCAGAGAAGATCACCTAGAAGTTCTAGCCAAAATCATTGATAGATTAGAATAGTACAAAGTAAAGCTTAATCCTAAGAAGTGTGTATTTGGTGTTACAGTCACAAAGCTCTTGGGCTTCAATGTGTCAAACAGAGGCACTAAAGTAGATCTACAAAAAGTGAAAGACATCTTAGATATTCTAACACCAACAACACTCAAGAAATTGAGAATTATAGAAGGGAGACTCCAATCTATGAGATGCTTCATAGCGCAATTGGAAAATAAGTACCACCCTTTCCAACACCTTTTAATGAAAGGTGTAACATTCAAGTGGCCAGAAAAATGCTAGGAGGCATTTCAATATTTGAAAGACTATCTACTTACCACACCAGTGTTAATCCCACCAATTCATCAAAAACCACTATTTTTATTGTAAAGCGGAAAAATGATCGAACCCTAGTTGCTCTCCCCTCTTCCAACTCCGAGGAGAGAGAAGGGAGGTCGCTAGGATTGATCGTTTTCACTTAGGGGAGACTTTACATTCAAAAGAGGGGTTGAAACCCACAAGATCCAATCCCACACAATGCAAGATTGGATGCTAAATGAGTTTCAAGGGTTAAGACAGCAAGGCTACCCTCTTTTGTAAAGAATGTAGATAGAAGAATAAAGCTAGGAATGCATAGAAAGTGAGAAAGATTCGCTTATAAACTGAGTTAGGGATATAGGATGAAGCTGTGGACCTGGAATTAGTAGTAAAATGTCGATACGGCACTGTCCTACAAATTTGAACAAAAGTTGATGGGACGATGGCGCCCGGCGTGCACACTGTCGTCCGAAAAATCCGCGAAATGAAGGGGGATCTGTTCGTCTCTGCACAAGGATTCTAGATCTTCAATTTCAGCCGCGTACCTGCAACCTACACACAGAAAAGCGAAGACGATTGGGGGGTTAGGGATTAGGGGTTTGCCTTTAGGTCAAACCCTGGTTTTGGAATTAACCAAGAAATGAGAAATGCTGTAAATGTAAATGTCTGTAATGTAAAACAAGTACTAATACCTTGTTGTAAGGATGTTTGTATCCTTGTGTGCGAAGGTATAGATGTTGTTGTTTGTTGTATTGTTGTATGTTGTAGCATGTAGTAAGTGATCTCCTCTTCAATGGTTGAATCTTTGTCTTGAATGCAACACTTAGCCTTGAATGGA
Source organism: Cryptomeria japonica (assembly GCF_030272615.1). Lineage (NCBI taxonomy): Eukaryota > Viridiplantae > Streptophyta > Pinopsida > Cupressales > Cupressaceae > Cryptomeria > Cryptomeria japonica. The sequence continues at coordinate 85,111,825 of NC_081410.1, read as the reverse complement.
GACTTGGAATGATCAATTGCTTGAAGGAATGCTTGAATGTTTGAATGCCTGAATGCTTGAATGTTTGAGTATCATTTCCATGCTTTTTCCATCATATGTCAAATGAGAGAGGAAAATGTAGTTTATATACTTGTCAATTAGGGCTGATAGACTGATTTTCCCGACCTTAGGCTGACCAGGAAATGTTAATTTCCAATTTGCAAACAAAAAGACCCGAAGTCCCATAGGAGATCGGGCCCAAAATAGGGCCAGGGACCAGGGCACTGGGTGCCATGGTCCTGGGGGACCAGGGCGCTGGGTGCCCTGGTCCTAAAGGACCAGGGCACTGGGTGCTCTGGTCCCATCTCTCGGGACAGCAGGGTGCAAAGGAGGTTCAGGCCAGGGTGCAAGAAAATGCAGTTTTTAGTGTCGAAAACAGGTTTCGGGGTCTCCATTCAGGTTGCGTTTTGCGTCGCCATCATGAAGACCAAAATGCAGTCAAAATTGCAAGTGTCGCAATTTTAGGACACTACATTTAGCCCCCACTTTAGTGGGAGTATAAGCATACGCTCATACTTCCGGTAAAGTACAAGGAAACAACATTGAAAGACTTTCACCACGTCAAGGAGGCAAGACACACCAAGCCCCCAGTGGACTAAGGATCTTACGACTTCGATTGACAAAGTAAAAGGGAAGATCACGAGGGAAAACCATGACTGTCAGTAGTAAGGTTCCCTCACTATGAGTCATGCAAAAGAAATACCAAAAATTTTCAAGGCAAAGCTAAGTTCGCCAAGAAATTTTCAAGTATCTTGAAGGGATAGACAGGGTGTATGCCCCCCTACGTTAAAGCGATCGCACACGCCTCAACGGGGGTGATTGTTTTAACGTAGTGATACACATAAGAAATGAGAAAGGAAAGAAGCACGTTATCACAAAGATTTAGCCCCCAAGTGTGAGATAAACCCAAGGATAATATACACAAACACAAAGCATGAGGTGACTTCACTTTCCTCGGGGTCAGTATGCTATATGATAAGTCATGTATATATATCATATGTATGTATGCATAATTGTTCTTCATTCCCCAATCAAGGAAGGTCACCTAGAAGAAGGGAACACATGTGTCTTTTGAGTCAACATGAGAGAGACCAAAAGAGATCTCAATGCTTTGCATCATCCTCAAGTAGACAACACTAAGGACAACAAATAGAAGAATGAGAATAACATATAGAAGAAGTAACAACAGAGAGGAGGAGAGAATTTGCTATGCTAATGAAACTAGTCTAGCTTGTCATCTACCCCCCGATCTTGCTGATCAATGTTTCGGGAAGGCAGGGAACACGCTAGAGGAGGAACATCCAACACAGCAGATGGAGCTATCACAAGATCCAAACAAGGGCTGTGTTCATGTTCCAAGCCATGTTGTTCTTGTCTAGGAGCTAGGATAAGTGCTTTAGAAAATTCATTAGATAGATGGTTATCAATATCAACAAGTTCATATTCACTATCAGAAGCAAGAGGAGTAATATTTTCATCATGAATAACATTTTCATTTATATCATCATCAAGATTTATAAAAATAGGATCTTTAACTCGCACAGGATCAAGACCATCATGCATCTTATGTTTAGGAGATTTCGGCTCAATTTCTGGCTGAGGAGAAAATGGAATAATGCTTGTTGAAGGTGTTTTTGGAGATTGCAAAGTTTGAGAAGCAGCTGCTTGAGCCCTAAGACAATGCTTTCGTCGACGTTCACGTGCAGAACAGTTTCATCTAGTCTTAGTAGGAAGTGGAGAAGATTGAGGAGGAGGAATGTTCTCATCCTTATCACCTAGGTGTTTAGGTTGTGGTCTCTTCGGCTGGATAATAGGAGAAGAAGAAGGTCTCTTCTCTCTATAAAAAGAAGGAGGAGGAACTGCTCCATATAAAGGAGGAATTTTTGGTTTAGGAAGGAGACCAAGTCCATCATGATGAGGAGGTATAGGTCTACTTTTAGAAGGTTTATTAGGCATAGACATAGTCACATCCATAGGAATGGGTTGGGAATCTTCTTGAGGAAAGACATTAGTTTTATCTTTCAAAGGACGAACTTCCTTCTCAAGAATGATTGGAATATCAAGTTTAGGTGTTCTAGGTTCACTTAAAGATAGGATCATATCTGTTTTCCACTTTTGATAAGATTTGAAAAGATGATCACTTCATGGAGGAAGAGATTGGAATTGTTTAGGCCAAAAGTAATCAATAGGAACACTAGAAGTTCTTTCAGCTGGTTTAAAGAGACTATGATTGACAGTAACAACTTCACCATTATGGGGAAATTTCAAACATTTATGAATAGGAGAAGCAATAGCTTTCATGGAAGATAGCCAAGGATAGCCAAGCTTCACACAAAATTGTTCAGATGAAGGAATAATAGCAAAGTTCACATCAAGGGATTTGTTATGGACCTCAATGGGTAATGTAATAGAACCAATTGCAGGAGAAGAAAATGCATCAAATAATTTCACGACCACATCTGTTTTGTCATAGATTACTTGATTCAATTGCAAAGTAAAAAGAAATTCTTTAGTAATAACATTAATCATGCACGAAGGATCAATAAGCACTCCACGGCAAGGTGTATTTTTGACTTTTGCATACAAATGCTTATATCTACCAATGAAATCAGTCACTTTTTCTTTAACACCTTGTTTACAATGCATTAAATCAATCAAAGTAACTTTAGGACTTATATTGTTTTGAAATTGTTGAATGAAAGCATTTGCAAGCTTTTCCAAAGAAGTAATAGAATAAGAAGGCCACAAGCAATACCATTGTAGGGCTTTGTCTCTTAATGTTCTAGTAAATAGTTTCGCAAGCAACCTTTGGTCATAAGCAAAATCGGTACATATTGTTTGAAAAGTCTTAACATGTGTTAGAGGATCACCTTTACCGTTATAAAGCTCCAAATGCGGGATTTCAACATGTTTAGGGGGGATAGCTCGAACAATGTCAAGAGAAAGTGGGCTCGCAACATCAAATGTGGGCACACTAAACTTAGATTGATTCATAGAGGCAATTTGTTGCTGTAAAGAGGAGACAGTTTGTGCAACATTGTTAATGGTTGCTTCAGTCGAAGAGTTCATATTAGACGTGTTAGATTGAGATGGAGGTGTTATGTTATTGAAAGAAGGTAGAGAGTAAGGTGGTGGGACTCTATGATAGTTAATCATAGGAGATGATTGGACAGGAAGAACACTACAAGGAGGAACGGAATAGTTAAATGAATTGCCCCCTTGCATCATGTTCATTTGTGGAGATGTAATAGGAACACTCATTGAAGGAATGAATGAAGAAGTTGGATTAAATGAAGGAAGAGGATTAATTGAAGAGGAAGGATTGCCCCCATGACTGGTGATCATAGGAGGAATGTCTTGTATAGAAGTAGTCATTATTTTTGATGTAAAGGTAGGTATGCTAGCAATAGAAGTTGTCAAAGGAATAGAATGATTGACTTGAGTGGGAGGTTGTGTATAACCTAAAGATTCGGCACAACTCTTCATAGGCATCACATTCGAATCCACAATGTGTGTAATACCACGCAAAATATCAATTCCATTCTTATCACTTTGAAGCATATGTTTTAGACCCTCAATTAAAGGAAGAGCTTGACTATCAGGATACTCATGAGAGATCCATTGTCGAAAATCATCAAATTGATTATCCAATTTCAAAAGTTGTTCCACAGAAACCTCATGGAGAGCTTCTTCATCATTAGGAGGATTAGAGGAATTACCCATGTCCTCGTTAAAAAGGCTACTCAAATTAGGTTCCATTTCCTCGGTAATTAAACCTCGGAAAGACTTAATTCTACGGCTTCATCTAACGGGAATAGTGTAAGTAGGGCTTATTGTTGTAAAACTCATGCACCAGAGAGGGAGAGGAGATTTTGAATTTTAGAGGTAGCAATTTTCAGTAAAATCAGCCAATCTTCTAGATTTAAGCTGTTAAATGCAATCATGATAGTCTCCCGAAATTTCAGAAAAAATGTCCAGGACCGTGGCGCTCGGAGTGCACACGATCCTTGCAACTTTTTTTGAAATTTGCAGGGATGAAAGTTATGATGATTTTAAAGCTAATCTGAAAAAATTGAGTGATTTTACGATCTATAGATAGGCCAAATTAAAGTTGCAATCTCAAAATTGAACCCTACCAAGATTGTCGAAAAATGCAAAATTTGAATTTTGAAAAAGAGAGGGAAACTGAAATTTTGAATTTTATGATTTTAGAGGGAATGTCAAAAGCAATGCAAGTTTTGAAATTCAAAAGTTGACTCAATTTCATGCAAAATTCAATTTTGAAAGCGGAAATCAAAGTTGTTGTAATTAAGCACTTAATTTCAAAAGTCACAAATTGCAAGAATTTGAATAAAGCACTGAAATTTTTAATGAATGCTAACACACTTTTCAGATTTAGGACAGTAAGAACACAATTTTGACACAAAATTTCAATTTCAATGATTTTTGAATGATTAGGAGCCTTAAACCAAGCAATCACAAGACCTACTTTGACTGTAATTTTGAAAGTGTTATAATTGATAAAATCAGCCAAAATTCTGGATTTTAGCAGAAAAATACAGTAAGATCTAGCTCCCAAAATTTTAGAAAAAATGTCGGGGATGATGGCGCTCAGAGTGCACATGGTCCTCGCAACTTTTTTCCAAATTTTCAGGGATGAAAGATATTGTGATTTTATTGTGGAATCCAAAGTTACAGCTGATTTGGAGATGTTTTGATCAGTGAAATTGTCGGACAAAGGTTGAATCAAGAGGGTTTCAAAAATTAGGGTTTTGACACTTAACCACTTAATTTTACAAATTAAAGCACAGATATGAATTGATAATTTGCAATAGAAGGGCAGATCTGAAACAAGCATTAATAATTAAACATTTCACAAGTTCAATTTCCAGAAAGAAAATTTAGGGTTTTTATGCAATTAGCCTCTAAAATTTGTAAAAGATCAAACATGGAAATGTAATCAAGGAATCAATTTTCAGATCTAATCATGAATAATCAGAAAGGATGTTCACGTCGGGTTCACCAAAATGTAAAGCAAAAAAATGATCGAACCCTAGTTGCTCTCCCCTCTTCCAACTCCGAGGAGAGAGAAGGGAGGTCGCTAGGATTGATGGTTTTCACTTAGGGGAGACTTTACATTCAAAAGAGTGGTTGAAACCCACAAGATCCAATCCCACACAATGCAAGATTGCATGCTAAATGAGTTTCAAGGGTTAAGACAGCAAGGCTACCCTCTTTTGTAAAGAATGTAGATAGAAGAATAAAGCTAGGAATGCATAGAAAGTGAGAAAGATTCGCTTATAAACTGAGTTAGGGATATAGGATGAAGCTGCGGACCTAGAATTAGTAGTAAAATGTTGATACGGTGTTGTCTTGCAAATTTAAGCAAAAGTTGACGGGACGATGGCGCCCAACGTGCACACGGTCCTCCGAAAAATCCGCGAAACGAAGGGGGATCTGTTCATCTCTGCACAAGGATTCCAGATCTTCAATTTCAGCCGCGTACCTGCAACCTACACACAGAAAAGCGAAGATGATTGGGGGGTTAGGGATTAGGGGTTTGCCTTTAGGTCAAACCCCAGTTTTGGAATTAACCAAGAAATGAGAAATGCTGTAAATGTAAATGTCTGTAATGTAAAACAAGTACTAATACCTTGTTGTAAGGATGTTTGTATCCTTATGTGCGAAGGTATAGATGTTGTTGTTTGTTGTATTGTTGTATGTTGTAGCATGTAGTAAGTGATCTCCTCTTCAATGGTTGAATCCTTGTCTTGAATGCAACACTTAGCCTTGAATGGAGACTTGGAATGATCAATTGCTTGAAGGAATGCTTGAATGTTTGAATGCTTGAATGCTTGAATGTTTGAGTATAGTTTCCATGCTTTTTCCATCATATGTCAAATGAGAGAGGAAAATGTAGTTTATGTACTTGTCAATTAGGGCTGACAGACTGATTTTCCCAACCTTAGGCCGACTAGGAAATGTTAATTTCCAATTTGCAAACAAAAAGACCCAAAGTCCCATAGGAGATCGGGCCCAAAATAGGGCCAGGGACCAGGGCGCTGGGTGCCATGGTCCTGGGGGACTAGGGCGCTGGACGCCCTAGTCCTGAAGGACCAGGGCGTTGGGCACTCTGGTCCCACCTCCCGGGACAGCAGGGTGCAAAGTAGGTTCAGGCCAGGGTGCAAGAAAATGCAGTTTTTAGTGTCGAAAACAGGTTTTGGGGTCTCCATTCAGGTTGTGTGTTGCGTCGCCGTCGTGAAGACCGAAATGCAGTCGAAATTGCAAGTGTTGCAATTTTAGGACGCTACAATTATATATATATGTATGTGTGTGTGTGTGTGTGTGTGACAAACTCTGCTTTGGGTCCTCTCTTAGCACAACATGATGATCAAGAGAAAGAACGAGCAATCTACTACATCAGTACAGCCCTTGTAGCCTATGAATTGAATTGCAATCCTATTGAGCATGCATGCTTTGTTAGGAACTGAGAAGGACAACTGAGAAGGGGTTGAATCAGTTGTCAATAAATTATAACCCAAAACAAATTATTCCAACTTAAAACTTAGTGTTGATAAAACAGATTAACAGTTATATTAATACTGGTATAACTTAATGCATGAAATAGAAAGAAAAACAACATCCACAACACATGACACAAAGATTTTCATGTGGAAACCCTGTAAGGGGAAAACCCATAGTGGGAAACCTTACCCACAATTAGATGATACTACTACAGATAGTAAGTGAATACAATAATGGGGTTTGGACATGCAGAAAGGCCAACTGACTAGATCTCATTGCTCAATCACAAAATAGGAGTCACACTGACTACATAGTTGGATGGTTAAATACAATAATCAATGTACTGCTTCAATACAACATCTACAATGTTAGAGTCAGTACCGGTTTAAGCTCTGCGCATGAGGATTAGAAACCCTCATAACCTTTAACAACTTTCCTTCAACCTTTAGATGATATCTGTGTGATTCACACAAGGATCTTCCTATTTTTGCTCTTCACAATGATCTTCAATATTCACACTTACTCATTCATTTCTCTTCCAAATAAGATCTTAAAATTATTTATACAAAACCTAAGACCTCGTGATTAGGTTGGCTCCTAAAAGATATTACATTTAAATAAATTACAAAATAAGTCTTGGTGCAATACAATATGTCGGCCTCAATACATTTACACATTATCCAATCAATAAAGCATTTCCAAAACATGTCATGCTAATATGGAACATGATATCTTGTACCAGTCTATAACCTAGACCTATCTATCGGTTAAGGCAAATATTTGAACCCGATTAGTCCAATAAGAAAACACCAAATACAAACATCCAATCCATGTCTTTGACATAACCAAATAATCTCCAATTGATAACAAGTCATCATCAACTTCCTGAGCTGTCGGTGTAACGTATACCGATATCTGTACATAAGCCAATATCCATGTCGGGACCACAATGTGTCGGTGCATCAACAAACCAATATGCCTAGAGTGCTAAATCAACAATGTAGACCTCCAGAAAGAAAAGTGTTGACATCAATGAAAAAACCAATGCAACACATGACGAAGTCATCCACAATACCAACAATCTCCCCCTTTGGCATTGATGGCAACACTAGATGGAAAAACATCTAAGTGCCAAGAATAGAATGCCAAATACCAACAATCTCCCAAAATAGATCAATCACAAAGTTCTGTAATAGTATAACCAAAACCAAAATAAATTTCTCCCTAATATTCAAAGTGCAATGTTTTTCCATAGACATCTCTCCCCCTTTGACATCAAATGCCAAAGCAGTTAAGAATCAAAACATAACATACAACTAGCTACTCCCCCTGAGAAGTAGCTCTCCTTCATCAAGACTGGAAAAAGATCTTTATGTTAGTCCCTATGGGTTTGATGTTAATTTGCATCATTCAAGTCTATATCGGTGGGGTGATTACCCCAAGATTCTCTCTGAGATATTCAAATGTTTCCTTAGGCAAAGGCTTTGTTAAGATATCTGCAATTTGCTCTTTAGTATTCACATAAACCAATCTCACTTCATTTGCTTCAACATTTTCTTTCAAAAAATTATACATAATATAAACATGCTTTGTTTTAGAGTGAAATACTAGATTCTTTGATATATCTATTGCTGTTGAGTTATCAAAGTGAATAATTATCAGTTCTTTCCATTTTACCTTGATATCCTTCAACATTTGTTTGATCCATAATACCTGAGTGCAATTAGTTGCTGCTGCAACATATTTTGCTTCTGCTATAGATAATGATGTACAATTTTTCTTCTTGTTGATCCATGAAATTTATCTATTGCCAAGAAACAATGCTCCACCAGTGGTACTCTTTCTGTCATCCACATCTCCAGCCCAATTTGCATATGTATATTTACATAACTCAAAATTGTCATCCTTAGGATACCATAAACCAAGATTTATTGTGCCTTGTAGGTACCGGAAAACCCTTTTTACTACAGTTTCATGATTTTCTTTAGGATTTCTTTGAAATATTGAAACAATACACACTGCATTCATTATATTAGGTTTGGTTTGTGTCAAATATATTAATCCTCCAATCATAGATTTGTACCTTGTTAGATTAATAGGAGTTGAATCATTCTTTGATGTCAATTTATCTGTTGTAGTAAAAGGAGTGCTTACCAGTTTGGAGTTTTCCATTCCAAATTTTTTTAAAAGTTCCTTCAAGTATTTTGTTTGACATATGTATATACCTTTAGTTGTTTGAGAAATCTGCAAACCTAGAATTTTTTTTATCTCTCCAATCATAGACATTTCAAATTATTCCTGCATCTTGTTAGCAAAATCTTTGCATAGCTCTTCATCACCTCCAAAAATGATATCATCCACAAATACTTCAATAACCAAAATTTCATCATTGGTAACTGATGTCATGGAAATGGGGACAAGGCAACAACAAAGTTCAATGTTAATAAGTTAGTTTCAACCATAAAAACAAAACAAAGAACTAAAAACCATTCCAAACACATCAAAAGAGATTTCAAAAAACATGAAAGAAGTTTAACAAAATAAAAGAAAGGAGAAGAGCCTCCCTAAGATGCTTCCATGATGCCTTTTGATGCTTCTCCCTTGTTTCTCCCCTCTCCAAGTCCCAAATGAGTGTAGCTCTTAGCGTTTAGCACTAGCCATGGATGCCATATGGAGATTCAAGATGGTTGAATATGATAAGCAAATGCTATGAAAGTGTAGATAGTGATGCTCTGAAAAAGCTCTATGCTAATACCAATATAACAACAATACTCTAATGCTTCCTCCTTTGCTTGAGGAGAAGGGTTCTATTTATAGAAGAAATGGGGAAATGAAGGGTTAAGATTGAGAAATCTTAACAAGGGTTAGGATTGAAAGATATTCAATCCATGTGAGACTTTCAACCCAATCCCATGTTGACAAGTGTCACCATGAGGAGGCTTGAGAGGAGATATAAGGAGCAGTAAATGCTTGAGGGGACATGATGGTTACCCTAGTCAAAGAAATAAATTCTTTGAAGTGACACATGGGTTACATGAGGGTTAAGTTAGGGGTCAAAGTCCTTAACCATGGGTGCAAGTGGAATTAACCATTAATGGTCATGTAAGAGCCATAAGTGGTTTGGAAGACTTTAGAGGTTAATTTGTTGAACACACAAAGCATTAATTGCTTTTTAAAGACTTTGGAGTCTTTGAGAAGTGACTCCAATTTTCTTAGGAATGTGACAATATTTAGGGGATGGATTAGGTTAATTAGGAAGGGTTTAGAAGAATCTAGAAGGGGTTTAGGCATGCAAATGGATTTTGTAGGAGAATGCAAGTGGGAGGAATTTTGGGATTTTCAATTAAAATAAAATCATTTATTTCAATTAAATGGTGTAATTTGCATTTGGGTAAATATTCAAATAAATATTAATTTATTTAAATGAGAAAAAGGAAGATAAAGCATTAAATGCTTGAAGACTTTAAGGGAAACCATTAAAGGTTTGAGAAGACTCTAGAAGGAAGCCATTAAATTTGAAGACTTTAAGGGAAACCATTAAAGTCTTAAGAAGACTTTAAGGGAAGCCATTAAGTTTGAAGACTTTAAGGGAAACCATTAAAGGTTTGAGAAGACTCTAGAAGGAAGCCATTAAGTTTGAAGACTTTAAGGGAAACCATTATAGGTTTCAAGTGGGTGAGGATAAATAGGATTTTAAATAAATAATTTATTTAAAATAGTTGTGTAACTTGCATTTGTAGGAAAATGCAAGTGGGTGGAGGATAAAGGTTATTTAAATAAATAATTTATTTAAAATAGTTGTGCAACTTGCATTTGTAGGAAAATGCAAGTGGGTGGAGGATAAAGGTGATTTAAATAAATGTTAACTTATTTAAATGTGAGAGATGAGAATTTGGGGGTTTTAAATAAATATTAATTTATTTAAATGTGAGAGAAGATTTAATTAAACAAATATGATTTGTTTATTTAATTAATGGTCTGAATTTGGTTAAGTGAATTAAATCAAATAAATTGAATAATTTATTTAATTAATAGGAGAAGAGGGTAAAGATGAATTAATTAAATATTAATTAAATTAATTATTGATTGATGGTTAAATAATCAAATAAATACTAAATATTCATTTAATTAAGTGGACAGATTTATGTGACTACATTTGCCCCTCTTTGAGACGGTGCAGTTTTATCGCGTCATTTCAAAGAAAGAAAAATAGGTGTGAAGAAATATGCCCCATAGATGTTAATTTAGTGGGTGGTATGCCCCCTCAAGAGATGGGCTGAAAAATTTCAAAAAATCGGGCGATCTCTCGAATAAGAACAAGAAGTGGAGGGGAAGTAGAATAGAAGAAATTATCAATAATGGTGAAAGAATGGAAGAAAAATAGAGTGAATACGGAGAAATGGAAAGCCAATGAGTACCCGTAGGTTATGCAGGAGATACAGTGCAAATGTGGTGTTGTGATTTTGAATGATGCTATATAATTGATCAAAATGGTTAGACAATCTGGTGTAATTGGTTAAATTGCTCTGGTTGAGTCAAAGCGTGATAGTTGATGTCAGTTGGTCACTTGGACAGGATAAAGTTTGAGTAAGTGAATCAAAGTGACCTGATGTGACCTGGAAAATTGATGTAATTGTCCGATGAAGTCAAGGTATATGAAGCAAAATTCTCGTTGAGACGTAGATAATTGATGTAATTGTCCATTGGATTGTGTTTGATTGGTGGATCAATTGATAGTGTGTGTGTGTGATGGATGGTTGTGGGGAATCATGGCAGCCCCATTGAGACTAGGTCATTATGATAAATGCCTGATGTAGTCTAGGATTACCATGATCGATTACTTGTTGAGACCCGAAGATACTTGATTAGAGTATCTGTTGATAGTCTAGATGTGTGGGAGTCGATGTATATGTGTAGACAAAGTAACTGGCTTAATTTTGTGGATGAGTGAGGATGGGAAGCGATGAAGGGATTAGGATGATGTTGATGATCAAGATAGGGAGGGTGAGGGGGGATTCGATGTTAGATAGAAGATATGGAGGACTAGGACCGAGTCTTATGGAAGAAGATGAGTAAAATAGAGTATGCATTATTATGACTATGTATGCATGATATGCAGCTATTATGAATGCATGGATGGGTGGAATGCCATGAAATGCAATATATACAAATGAGATGAGATGACGATCCATAGTGTTCTATTTTCATCATTGAGCTTTAAAATCTTGTAAGAAAATACAAGCAACTTGACATAAAGATTCAAGATGACTAGAGTATTTCTTACATGGATTTGATATAGCAAGTTAATACAAGCAACTTGATATAATGGATCAAGTTGACCTGAGTATTGCTTACGGAATAGACAAGGATTATCTCCTTTCATGCATGACTTGGATCATCCTCCTTGATCTTAGGCGGATCATATCTTGAGACAAGTGCATACCATAATAAGAGATAAAACCTTTATCCAGTTTGGATAAGGTAGGAGGAACCAAGGAAAGAGCATTGTACCTGCAAACAAACAGTATATACATAAAGAATAAAGAATATGGATCCTTGGTAATTGTTCTTGCTCATATGGTCGAGGTATATGCTGTAGTAAGCAAGCCATAGTGATATATGACTGTATTTTTGCCTATGATCACATAGCTTAGTGAACTTCCCACATAGACACCATTAGTACATGCCCCAGAACTTCATTGGAATAATGGGCCGAAGATACATAAACAATGCTGTAGGAACCTGATATAAATTACTAGCCCATAAATCAACCAAGTATTTGATAACGTAAACAGAATTTTCTTGTCAAAGAAAATGTCATCTTGTCTTTGTTTTGGTAAAAAAGGATGCATCCTTGTTGAAGACAGTTTTGAGTGTTGATGTTGATTGTGTGGTCGATTGATAAGTGGTCATTTTGTGGAGTATATCACAATGTTTGTTTGGTATCTATGTGGATGAGTATGTACAATGTGTTGCCATGTTTTTGTGTGATTTTCAATGTTTTTTGTTTTTTTTGATGTTTTTGGATTTTGAAGTGTTTTGAATGTTTTTGGTTTTTGAAGTGTTTTGGATGTTTTTGGATTTTGAATTTGTTTTGAATGTTTTTGGATTTTGTGAGAGTTTTAAATGAAGAACTTTAACGAATCACAAGACAATGTAGAATCCACTTCCATCAATAGGTTAAGGGCATTGCCCCCAGTTTAGACATGACTATAAAAAAAAAAGCGGGATGTAGGATGCATGCAGTACTTTCTTGGATTTGTAGATTTATAACAAGCCATGGTTGATGGATGGATGGATGTATGTATGAAGTAGATGTGATCGCAACAAGTTTGAAAGATAATGGAGCCATAGCCTTTTACAAGTGGCACCTATTTGCCAGGTTTTCACCATCGCACTTACCCAAGGTGCCACCGGAGTGGTTGTTCACTGTTTGGATGCATGATTTTTCTTTACTCTTTTGATGTTTTTGTGTTTTCTTCAAGTCATTTATTTGGATGTTTTTGGTATTTTTGCCAGTATATATGGGAGCCTGATACTCTGTGCAGCTTATGTGTAAAATTATTTGAGGTGCATGCTGTTGATCGAATCTACTAATGGTTCTCCTTTTGAAGTAGCCAACTACTATGCCCCGAACCCAAAGACAACAGTGACAACATATGGACCCAGTCAATTTGATTCAAACTTTCCTTGATGTTCTTGATTTGGTTGGTTACAAGGATTTTCTCGAAGAACAAGATCACCCACCTCAAAGGTACAAGGCTTAACTCGATGATTGTAGCTTCGGCTCATGCACTGTTGATAGGTTTTGAGGTGGTTGTATGCAGCTTGTCACTTCTCATCAAGTAGCTCTAAGTCCTAAAGGTGTGAGACTTGGTAAGCTTCATCATCTATCAGATTATGCAAGGAAACCCATAGTGATGGTATCTCAACCTCAATAGGTAGAATAGCTTCGGCACCATAGAACAATGAGTAGGGAGTTGCACCTGTAGGGGTTCGAATGCTAGTTCGATATGCCCATAGTGCTGGATTTAGTTGAACATGCCAATCACGGCCAGCATCATTGATTGTCTTTTTTAGGATCCTCAATATGTTCTTGTTTGATGCTTCAGCCTAACCATTGCCTTGTGGGTAATAGGGGGTGGAAATGCAGTGTTGGATACGAAATTTCTCACAAAGTTCACGAACATCCTGATTTTTGAAAGGAAGACCGTTATCTGTGATGATGGACATGGGTAGACCATATCAGCAGATGATGTAATTGAGGATGAATGAGGCGATCTGTTTGTCGGTGACTTGGGTAAGTGGAACAACTTCGATCCACTTTGTGAATTATTCAGTGGCGGTAATAATAAATTTATGGCCATTAGATGAAGATGGATGGATTTTACCCACAAGGTCAAGACCCCATTGACAAAAAGGCCATGGTGTTGTGATTGGTTGCAATTCCAATGCTGGTGCATGTATCAGGTCACCATGAACTTGGCATTTCTTGCACTTCCTGACAAAGTAGTAGGAGTCTTTTTCCATAGATGGCCAATAGTATCCATTGCACAGGAGTTTCTTGGCTAGTGACGGACCACTTGCATGGATTCCACAAATTCCTTCATGTACCTCTTCCAAGGCCTTTGTTATCTCATCCTATTCTAGATATCGAAGGAGAGTACCATCAAGACTACGTCGGTATATGGTCTTGGCAATAATGGTATATCGAGCAGTTTGGCGAATGAAGGTTTTACATTGGTTATTTGATTGGTCAGGAGGTAGGGTGTGATCATGGAGATAGGTGTAGAATTCACTGTACCATGGGGAGTTAGAACTGACAAGGTGACATATCATCTCGTATTCTGGGATATCATAAGCGGGGATCCAAAGCTATTCTACCAAGAACTCATAGTGTGTTGAATTCTGTGGAAGATCTAGGAGAGATGCGATGGTAGCCATAGCGTCAACAGCTCGATTCTGATCTCTAGGTATCTGCTCAAAGGAAATTGTAGTAAATGATGACTTTAGATTGTCCACCATTTGCTTCTATGGCATGAGTTTATCATCCTTGGTTTGATATTCATCTGTTTCTTGTCGAATGACCAGTTGGGAGTTGCCATATACTTGTAGTTCTTGTAATTTCCATTGTACAGCTAGCCAAAGTCCTGTGATCAAGGCCTCATACTCTGCTATGTTGTTGGTGCATGGAAATGTGAGCCTATAAGACTTCGGGATGCTATCACCTTGAGGTGTGATAAACATAATGCTTGCCCCCGAGCCATGCCTAGTGTATGAACCATCAAAGTATAGTTTCCATGGTTGTGCTGTTGTGATCATGAATATCTCTTCATCTGGAAAATTGGAAATGAGAGGATGCTTACCTATGAGTGGTGCATCGGCCAACTAATCTGCAATGACCTACCCTTTGATAGCCTTAAGGTCCACATACTCGATGTCAAATTCACTTAGAATCATCACCCATTTGGCCAAGCGGCCTGTCAATGCTGCTTTCCTGAGTAAATACTTGAGTGGATCAATCTTTGCAATGAGTTGTACCTTGTGTGTTAACAGATAGTGTCTCAGTTTAGTGGCTGCTAGGATTACTACTAGGCAAGCTCGCTCAATAGGTGTGTAAGTTCATAGCCCACTAGTGTGCGAGAGATGTAGTAAATAACACACTCTTTTCCTTCTGCATTATGTTGTGCCAGTAGTACACCCAATGCTGTACTTGTTGCTGAGATATAGACTAACAACGGTCTACTTGGATCTGGTGGGATCAGCAATGGTGGATTCATGAGATAGTCTTTAAGCGTCTAAAATGCTTGCTGGCATCGGGCATCCCACTGAAAGTGAATGTTCTTATGTAGCAGGTGTGTGAATGGGTGACACTTATCAGCCAGTTGTGCAATGAATCTTCAGATGGATTGAAGCCACCCTTGTAATGTCCTTAGTTGATTGATATTCTTTGGTGGTGGCATGTCCATGATTGCTTTTACCTTTGCTGGGTTGACCTCAATACCTTTGCTTGAGACAATGTATCCTAGAAGCTTCTTAGAGGTTACTCCAAAGACACATTTCTTTGGGTTGAGTCAAACATGGTATTGTTCCAATCTATCAAAGATTTTATCTAAGATGTGGAGATGCCCTTCTCTGGTGAGTGATTTTGCTAGTAAGTCATCCACATAATCTTCCATCATAGTATGCATCATGTCATGGAAGATGGTGGTCATTACTCTTTGATAGGTCACTCCTGCATTCTTTAGACCAAAAGGCATTACATTCCAGCAATATGTGCCCCATGGACATGTGAAGGTTGTCTTATGTTGATCTTCTGATGCAATCTTTATCTGATTGTATCCTAAAAAGCCATCCATAAGTGAAAGCATGGCATGTCCCACCGTCAGATCCACTATGATGTCGATATTTGGTAGGGGGAAGTCATCCTTAGGACATGCCATATTTAGATCTCTAAAGTTAGTACAAATGTGGATGCCCCCTTTTGGTTTGTCGATAGGCACAATGTTGGAGATCCATTCTGCATAATCAATTGGTCTAATGAATCTAACATCTAGGAGTTTCTTGAGTTCTGTTTTGACTAGCACTGCAATTTGAGGATGCATCTTATGAAGCTTCTGCTTGACAGGTTTGGCTCCTTCTGCTATGGTGAGGTGATGCATGACTAAATCAGGATCAAGCCCAAGCATGTCTGCATATGACCATGCAAAGTTGATCTGACGCTATTGAAAGAACTCTATAAATTTAGGCTATTCCTCTAGAGTGAGAAGAGATGCTAGATGTATGAGATGAGGATTTTCAAGAGTCCCCACATTGTATTCTTTGGTTTCCTCAATGAAAATCATTGATCGTTCCTGTTGTGTACTAGTAGGGAGGATGTCAAACCCTTCATCCTCAGGTGCCTCAAAGAGGTTTTCACCATTGGATACGCTCTTTCTTTTTACTTTTGTTGGATCAAATAGTGCCATGGTGTGGTTTTCACTGGAAGATCCATGTTTTATTGTGATATTTTTGCAACTGAAGGGTTTGGCATCTACCCCAAAGTATGCTGCACTATTTAGTTCTATGGTGAATCCAGCTTTGTGATCCCTGCTTGGTAGGTTATCCCTTAATTCCAAAAAGTCAATGATGGCCTCATCATTTTGGAAGAGGTCAAGACATGGAGGATTTGATTGGTTCCATTTGATGAGTTCAGGATGGATAATGGGCATTACTTCATCGATTAGGTTAAGTTCGTTAGAGGTATCAGTGAGGGTTAAGACGTTATGGTGAAGGTTGTTGATGGTACTCTCCCTATTAGAATCAGGCATAGGATGAGATGTAGGGTCTGTGGAAGATGTTTCCAGCTCAAGAACCCAAGAAGTTTTTATCTGTACTTCTCTGTAAATAGGTATGTCTTTGCATGGTGGAGGTAGTGATGTGTCTTCCTCATCTAAAGTGTTAAGTTGTACACAATCAAATTCCCACTCATGTGAGTCAGTCTCTGAGTCACTTTTCCATCATCCGATTACTATACCATACTAGGATGTCCTTTGAGTTAAATACTACAAGTGTGATTGGTTGATGTACCTTTGTAGATGAAATGATCGGTGCTGCAGGAAGGTTGATGGGGATTAAGGAATCCAATATGGGGAGTATTAGTAGTGTTGAATCAGTTGCTTCTGCTAGAACTGTTGGTGCCATAGATGCTACTGTGGGCTTTGATACAATTGCTGCTGCTAATGGTACTATGGATGTAATGGCTACTGCGGATGGGATTACTAGTTTGATTGGTGGGATGATTGGTATTGTAGATGGTGGTTTTGGGATTTTGAGTTTCAGTGGGACAGTTGTGATGGTGCTTGATGCTACTTTGATAATGAAAGGTGCCCTTTTTGCAGTAGGCTGACATAATGGTTTGCTGGGTTTAGGAAAGATCTATTTTTCAAAGCCTAGGCCTATATTACCTTTGGGCTTGAATTTTGATAGTAGAGGTTCATGTCGTCCTTGTTTGCAATATCCCAAAGCACTTTGACCATCATACCCCATTCTTTGCATAATGAGGAGACCTTTGCCATATTGATTCGTAGGAAGCTTAACTTGCGGTATATCAATGGTGATGGGATCTTTATAGATCCATTCTGCTAAGTCCTCATCTTGGGTTTCTTCTTCTTGACTCTTTCCAAGGATGAAAGGTGTCAAAGCACATGCTGACATGATTAGTGGTTGTTGGAGTAACTGTTGTGGTTTACCATGTGTTCTAGGAGAAGTGGGCATTTGTCCCACACAAAAGAGTTGACTCAAGTTGTATTCCCCAGGACCTTCCTCTGCTATTTTCATCTTAAGCTTTTCTTGCTTTGGTATAGTGGTGTTCGAACTAGCAAGAGAGGTGGGACTTATATATGATGTGGAGGAAATGGCTTCTATATTATTAGGAATGGTAATATCTAGTTGATGGCTGATATTATGGCAATACGCAAAGGGATTTGCATCACCCAGGATTGTGATCTCTACACTGTTATGTGGGAACTTGATACATTGATGGTAGGTAGATGGAACGGCTTGCATGGCATGTATCCAAGGTCTTCCTAACAATAGATTGTATGGTAGAGGAAGGTCCAAAACTTGACAGATGATGTGCTTTACCACAGGGCCCACTCAGATTGGTAGTACCACAGCTCCTTTGGATGAATGCTCTACATCATCATAGGCTTTGATTGTGATCTTCTTACGGGGATCCACTGATTCTATGGCATATCCCAATGTTGTGACCAATTGTATTGTACAAATATTTAAGCCTACTCCATTATCGATCAAGACTCGCTTGATCCTGTGCTGGTTGATAAAGCCTTCAATGTGTAGTGAAGCGCTATGAGGTTGCTGGAAGGAAGAGTTGTCACTTTCGGAAAAAGTGAGACAAGGTGATGACTTTAGACTTCCAACCATGGCTTGAAATTGGTCTGTATTCAGGTTTGCAGGGACTGATGCCTCTTGGAGTGCTTGATCCAAGATTGTTTTATGAGATTGCGATAGGCGCAATAGCTCTAAAATGGATATAAGCGCAGGCATTTTGTCTAATTGTTCCACAAGATTGTACTGCTTTGGGATGGAGGTGGTGCCTTGTGGAACTGCCTTTATGGTAACCTTGTCACGACGTGTAACAACATTGCAATTGGAGTTGGGATTTTTGAAGGTTATAGTTGCAACTTGTTCACTAGGATCATATAGATGATTTACAGTGTAATTATACGTAGCTTGTGTATAATCTGTGGTATCAGTGCCTCACCTAGAAGTGGAAGGACCCCTTTGATCTTGTGATGGAAGTGGATTTTTGAACATCAGATGATCATTATTTGTTTTTTTTGGGTCATGTCGTTCAATTTCAATTTCTCCTCGATCAATAAGATCCTGAATAAGATCTTTCAATTGGTGACAATTACTTGTCTTGTGTCCTCTCTCTTGGTGGAAATCATAGTGTTTAGTATCTCTCCACCATGCAGGTTTGACCTGAGGTTCATAGTTTGATGTTTTTGGTAGAGTGACCAAATTTTGAGAAATGAGTTGTCGCAATACTATTTCAATGGGTTCCCCTAAGGGAGTGTATGTTCATTTTTGTTTTTGCTGATGAGGTCTTGGTTCATCATGAGATGTGATGCGACCTTGATTGGAAGGAACATTTGTGTTATTCTGAGGTGGAGGATTTTGTCCTGCAAATCGAACCATAGGTTGTGCACTTTGTATAGTCCTGGCATCCACAACCCCATCGTTGACGATATTCTTATTTTTGTTCCAAAAGCTTGGTTTATCACTATTGAAGTGTGGGTGAGGACTATCCTTTGGTTCATTATAGATTTTGATAAGTCCTTTCTTGATGAGGGCTCGCTCACATTTCAAACCCTTGGTGATCATATCATTAAAAGAGTCTGTGTCTTTGACATCCAGGAGAAATTCCATTTCTTTGTTTAAGTTGGAAATGAATATTTCCACTAGTTCTCATTCAGGTAACTGAAGAGAATGTCTACTAGACATTTGATGCCATCGTTGTAGGAATACTGAGAATAGGTCACCTAGTTTTTGTTTAGTGTTGCACAGATCAACCATGGTGATGTCGCGTTCAATGTTATGAGAGTAATGAGTGAGGAATTTCTGGATGAGTTCCTCAAATGTTCTAATGCCACCTAGGAGTCGGGAAAACCATGATGTGGTTGTTCCTCCCAAGCTTTGGGGAAAAAGGCACATTAGGTATGTGTCTTCATCCGCTACTTCAAGGCAAGCGAAATGAAATTCTCTGACATGATCGCAAGGATCTCCCTTTCCTCTATATTTTTCAAATTTGGGTGTTTCGAATCCTCGTGGAAAGGGTGGCATATAAAAATTCCTATCAAAAGGATAGGGAAATATGTCATTAAGTGAGAATTAGTTAGTTTTGACACCACTATGAAGTTGTTGGGCGAGATTCTCGCCTTGTTGCTGCAACATCTCCATTTCATTTGGAGGAGGAGGTGGTGGGTTACCTTGAGGAATGTTATATCTGATGGGATCTCTTCCTCTATCCTCTTCATGGTGACTTTGTCATTCTGATGCTTGTCTTAATTGGGCCAGATCAAAGTCAGAGGGGAGTTTTTCTCCTTCTTGAGCAAGCTTTAAAAAGTGAGCATCCACATTGCTCCTGAGTATTTCATCAAAAAGTCTGTTAAAGAGAGGGTTATGTTGGGCCCTTTCTATTATTGCAGGAGTGGGAGTACTTGGGTTTTCATCATTTGCATTTCCTCCAAGTGCTTCTTGAAATTCATTGAGATTTTCCTCTTCTTCTTCTTCCATTTCTATTTCTCGTTGCCTTGACTGTGATTGGGTTTGGGCCATTTTGTTTACAAGCTTTTGTTGAAGTTGTGTAAAAATGATGATGAGTTTTTGATGAAATGAGAGATTGATGGTTGGTGAATTGTGTTGCATGTGGATCTCTAGCACTTTTAAGGTAGATGTAACCAAAATTCCTTCTTTGAATTGCTTGTTTTTTTTTGATAAGGTTGGATGTGATAAGGTGTAGAGAAATCTGAGATGTGTTACAGATTTAACTACCTAGTAATGAGAGGATTCACTCATGAACTAGTTTTAACCTGCGTAGATGTGTCTCTTAGGATGAGCTTATCCTAGATGTAGAAACAATCTAAAAAGTGATGTGATGCATTTGATTCAAGCAATATCTAAAAAGAGAACTTGGAGCAAGAACCTCTTAATGTTTTGAGAGTTGGAACGGATTGATGATGAAGTGATGATGTATGAGTAAGATAATGGATGAAAATATTTTTAACTTTAATAAAAGCTTTGTGTCACAAATGGGACAAACTCTACCTCTTCCCTTTCGGGTGTTGGTGGTATTTCTCGACCTACATTGTATGTGATACAGACGTTTGGGAAAAAGTTGGGATTAATCTTACCTCATTGGTTTTTCTGATAACTCAAAGCTCTATATTGCATAAAAGCTCTACGGTTCAATGTCTCTGAATCAAATTCATTTGTTTTGCCTTGAAGGTAGAGACGCATGTGATGCAAAAAAACTCTATGTGAGACAAAGATTTGTCTATTTATATAGAAGAATTTCCTCCTTTTGATCAAAGCCTTTGAGCTCAATGGTCTTCTTTTCAAGTTGATATTCTGATGACGCTTCTTCTTTCGCAAGATGTGAAGAATGGTCATAAAGTTTGATTCTTTGTTGTTTGCACTTTGTTTTTGGTGTTTTTGGTTGTTTTGAAAGATGTTTGGTTCGATGAATACTTTGTTTTTGGAAGTGATTTTTCTTTTGATGTTTCTTTGACAAGAAAACAAAGCAAGCACACAAACACAAGAATGTTGCCTCAAAGGCACAAATGAGTATGGGTCTAGATCAACCCAATCCTTGGACTTTTATATGACCCTTCCTTTAGATGTATTTTAAGGTATATTTTCAAAGCCTGAAGTCGGCTCAATTTGCACTTGGTCTTTGACTAAAATGAACACACTTCAAACACTTTTTATCCCTAAGGTCAAATGGCCAGTTGTGATAAATTTAGCCCACATCTTGATATTTCTTCGACTTTGGTACTACATACCTTATGAATCCCGTCGTGGCAGGTAAGGATGTGATATACTAAGTCTTGCATGAGCATAACAAATAGATGATCCCTATGATGGGGGAGTCACCACTTTTATCAAGCCATAAGTGACTTTTCAAAAAGCTATGTTTCTACTCAAGGAAATATGTATGGTGAGTATCTTGGGAGCAAAACCATCTATGCTCTTGCACTAAATTATATCACAAATATCCTCAATCAATAGAACGAGTGGGCTACTACTTAAAGGTGTTCAGTCATGTTCGATATTTTTGGACATAAGTTCATTCTATAGTGACTCACTTAAGAGCCTTGTAACTAGTGGTGGGACCCATTTGTCCTTTCGGGCAGTTACACTGTAGGAATAGCTATACCCAAGGCTACAGCTTTTGCTCACACCTGATTTCTATAGCGGCTCGAAGGATTTACTGCTCGAGGTTGTTCCCAAGAGTATCAATCCCTTGGCAGGCCTCTCTTAAAAAGATAAAATTTGAGTGTTACTAACACTTTTCTCTTGTACCTAGGACCACGAGAGCCAAGGGAGAGGATAGTGTGTGTTAGAAGTAGGACCACTCGACCAACTCTTTTGCACAAGTGTGCCAAACACAAAATTCACTTGTTCCTTTTAACTTGTCATCGCAATGATTTTCTATCTATTTGGAGATGTTGCTCCAACAATAATGGTGTTCTTTTTAATTTTCAAAGGCAATTGTTTGAGTAAACTAGAATTTGAAAATCCTAGTCAACTTAATGAAAAACACGTTTGCATGAAGTAAAATTGCTTTAAAAATGAGACAAGTTGATTGTGAATTTTATTTGCACCAAAAATGGAAGTGTGGATTGTGAGTTTTAGCTTGATGCAAGAAATAAGATTTGCCTTGTTGATTTTAAACACCGAAAGAATTTGTTCCTAACTTGTAAAAAAATAAATTTGCGTGTTTGTTTTTGTGATTCTTTTTAACTTTGAACAAGTGTGATTCTTTTTAGAGCTCTAAATGAAAGATGTGGTTCTTTTTAAAACTCCAAATGAATGTATAGTTGATTTTAACCCAAAAGGAAAATGAATTTATTTTATCCTAACTTGAAAGATGAAGTTAGAAATATGAACAAATTTATTTCCTAAGCTAAAATTGCTAAAAAATCCTATTGTAGGGGTTAGTTAAAACCTGCACAAAAGATAATTAGTTAGAAAAATCCGCATGTTTTGGTGGGCTTCTACAAGCCTAAAATTTTTGGTTTTCAATTACAAGGAATTTTCTTACAACTCTCTATTACAATAGCTCTACTCTGTGTGAAAATAGAAGTACTATTTAACACGAAAGAGCAACAATATAGACAATAGCGCTAAAGTATCAATTTGTGAAGGTGCTAAATTGAGAACAAAAACGCAAGAGAATGACCTGTGTGTCAATTAAAACATTCAAAAGTTAGTAGTCTTCAAAATTATTTCTCTTTGATTCACGCCGGGTTCACCAAATGATGTCATGGAAATGGGGACAAGGCGACAACAAAGTTCAATGTTAATAAGTTAGTTTCAACCATAAAAACAAAACAAAGAACTAAAAACCATTCCAAACACATCAAAAGAGATTTCAAAAAGCATGAAAGAAGTTTAACAAAATAAAAGAAAGCAGAAGAGCCTCCCTAAGATGCTTCCATGATGCCTTTCGATGCTTCTCCCTTGTTTCTCCCCTCTCCAAGTCCCAAATGCGTGTAGCTCTCAGCTTTTAGCACTAGCCATGGATGCAATATGGAGATTCAAGATGGTTGAATATGATAAGCAAATGCTATGAAAGTGTAGATAGTGATGCTATGAAAAAGCTCTATGCTAATACCAGTATAACAACAATACTCTAATGCTTCCTCCTTTGCTTGAGGAGAAGGGTTCTATTTATAGAAGAAATGGGGAAATGAAGGGTTAAGATTGAGCAATCTTAACAAGGGTTAGGATTGAAAGATATTCAATCCATGTGAGACTTTCAACCCAATCCCATGTTGACAAGTGTCACCATGAGGAGGCTTGAGAGGAGAGATAAGGAGCATTAAATGCTTGAGGGGACATGATGGTTACCCTAGTCATAGAAATAAATGCTTTGAAGAGACACATGGGTTACATGAGGGTTAAGTTAGGGGTCAAAGTCCTTAACCATGGGTGCAAGTGGAATAACCATTAATGGTCATGTAAGAGCCATAAGTGGTTTGGAAGACTTTAGAGGTTAATTTGTTGAACACACAAAGCATTAATTGCTTTTTAAAGACTTTGGAGTCTTTGAGAAGTGACTCCAATTTGCTTAGGAATGTGACAATATTTAGGGGATGGATTAGGTTAATTAGAAAGGGTTTAGAAGAATCTAGAAGGGGTTTAGGCATGCAAATGGATTTTGTAGGAGAATGCAAGTGGGAGGAATTTTGGGATTTTCAATTAAAATAAAATCATTTATTTCAATTAAATGGTGTAATTTGCATTTGGGTAAATATTCAAATAAATATTAATTTATTTAAATGAGAAAAAGGAAGATAAAGCATTAAATGCTTGAAGACTTTAAGGGAAACCATTAAAGGTTTGAGAAGACTCTAGAAGGAAGCCATTAAATTTGAAGACTTTAAGGGAAACCATTAAAGTCTTAAGAAGACTTTAAGGGAAGCCATTAAGTTTGAAGACTTTAAGGGAAACCATTAAAGGTTTGAGAAGACTCTAGAAGGAAGCCATTGAGTTTGAAGACTTTAAGGGAAACCATTAAAGGTTTCAAGTGGGTGAGGATAAATAGGATTTTAAATAAATAATTTATTTAAAATAGTTGTGCAACTTGCATTTATAGGAAAATGCAAGTGGGTGGAGGATAAAGGTGATTTAAATAAATAATTTATTTAAAATAGTTGTGCAACTTGCATTTGTAGGAAAATGCAAGTGGGTGGAGGATAAAGGTGATTTAAATAAATGTTAATTTATTTAAATGTGAGAGATGGGATTTTTGGGGGTTTTAAATAAATATTAATTTATTTAAATGTGAGAGAAGATTTAATTAAACAAATATGATTTATTTATTTAATTAATGGTCTTAATTTGGTTAAGTGAATTAAATCAAATAAATTGAATAATTTATTTATTTAATAGGAGAAGAGGGTTAAGATGAATTAATTAAATATTAATTAAATTAATTATTGATTGATGGTTAAATAATCAAATAAATACTAAATATTCATTTAATTAAGTGGACAAATTTATGTGACTACAGTAACTTTATAATACAAATTACTGTCAGCATTACCTTTAGTGTATCCAAGGTTCAAAAGATATTTATTTAGTCTACCATACCAAGCTCTGGGAGCTTGTTTCAATCTATATAAAGCTTTCCTTAATCTGCAAATCATATCCTTATCATCTGTTAATGAAAATCCATTGGGTTGTTCAATGTAAACTTCTTCTTCAAGATCTCCAAAAAATGCACATTTTGCATCCATCTGATAAACTTTATAGTTCTTGTGAGCTACAAATGCAAGAAACAATCTTACTGATTCAATTCTGGCTACCAGTGCAAAGGTTTCATTATAATCAATTCCTTCTTTCTGAGAATAACTTTTACAAACTAATCTTTCTTTGTTTATGATTACTTGACCATCTTCATTAAGTTTATTTCTATATACCCATTTATTTCCAATTACATTTTTGTCTTTAGGCTGGGGAACTAATGTCCAAGTATTATTCTTTTCAATCTATTCTAATTCATCTTCCATTGCTTTTATCCAATGATTATCTTGACATGCTTCAACAACTGATGTTGGTTCAACTTGAGAAATTAAACATACCTCTTCATTTGCCAATCTTCCTATTGTCATAACACCTTGATTTTTATTTCCAATTATCTGATTTTTTGAATGATTCAATCTTACATACCTGGCTTTATTCTGAATTCCATTCATAGGCTGATGTTCTTCAGTCATAGTTGAGTTCTCTAATGATGCCGGTGTGACTGGTTCTACAATCTGTTCCGGTGCAATCTTTGTCGGTTCATTTATAATCATTTCTACTGCCAATTCAGAACCTATAGATCTTGATACTCTAAAATGTTCATCTATCTTCACATTAGTTCTTTCAATGATTTTTTGCAATCTTTTATTATAACATCTATATGACTTTCTTCTAGTTGAATAACAAAGAAATATTCCTTCATCACTTCTAGGATCAAATTTTACAATGGACTCATCTCTCCTAATATAGCATTTCCTTCCAAATATTTTGAAATATTTAAGAGTAGGAGTATTACCGAACCATAGATCATAAGGGGTCTTATCGGTTTCACCTTTGATGTGAACTCTGTTGAAAGTATAGACCATTGTATTTACTACTTCTCTCCAATACATATGAGGTAGATTTTCTTCCATCATCATGTTTCTTGTTGCATCTAGTATAGTTTTTTTCTTCCTTTCCACAACTCCATTCTGCTAGGGTGTCCAGGGTGCTGATAGTTGTATTTTGACTCCACTCTCTTCATAGTATGCATTGAACTCCCTCTATGTAAATTCTCCTACATGATCAGATATCAAACATTTGATTTTCTTGCCGGTTTCATTCTCTAGCATTGCCTTGTATATCTTGAATCTCCCAAAAGCTTCTAATTTCTCCCTAAGAAAAGTAACCCAACACATTTTAGAGTAATCATCAATTATTAGCATAAAGTATCTATCACCCTAAGGACTTCTTGTTCTTGCTGGACCACATAAATTAGTACAAATTAAATCGAGAATATTATTGGATTTCTCATAAATGCTCTTAAATGTTGTTCTAACTTGCTTTCCCATTTGACATTCCTTACATATCGGATTATGAGGTTTCACAATCTTAGGTAAATCCCTTACTTCCTTATTTGAACTGATTTTTACAATGCAATCAAAATTCACATGACAAAGTATTTTATGCCATAACCAACTTTCATCAATCTGTGCAATCAAACATGTCTTATCACTGGTATTCAAATGAAATATATTACCTTTAGTCTGATTATCAGTTGCAATTTCCAATCCAATTTTGTTTATGATTTTGCATTTTCCATTCTTGAATTGTAATTGAAATCCTTTTCCCACTAACTGACCAACAGTCAAAAGACTATGCTTCAAACCTTCAACATAATAAACATTGCCAGTATTGTGCTTACCATCCAAAGATATAGTGCCTCTTCCTTTGATTAAACAATCTTTTTCATCTCCAAATATTACTAGACCTCCATGACATTCTTGTAATGATAAGAATTTGCTTTTATAACTAGTCATATGATGCAAGCATCCACTATCAATGACCCATTCATCCCTTTCTTCAATTTTTGTTGCTAGTGCCTACTCTACTGGTTTGACAATAGGCATCAATTGATCTTCTTTTATTGCAACAAATGCCCATCCACTATCTATTGGATCTTCATTAGAGTCATCTATAACACCTTCATCTACATAGTAACATGACTTATCTCTAATTTTCTTAAATCTGTATCTCTGATATTCAAGGTTAGGTTTATATGTTCTTTTTGCCTCCTCTCTTAGTCTTGAATGTCTATCAGGACACCTAGACACCATATGACCAACTTTATTGCAATTAAAACATGTGAAAGGTGCTTTACCTTCATACTTACTTCATGTTGGACCTTTAGGCATCTTCCTTGCAAATAGTGCTTCAAGTTCTTCAAGTTCTTCATTTTCTCTTTTGATATCTTCAATTTCTTTTGCATAAAGTGCTTTCCAATCAGTTCTATCATATGATGATGATGATGATGATGATGATGATGATGATGATGATGATGATGATGATGCTTTGAAGCCTATATTAGTCTTGACAGTAGCAACAAGACCAAATTCTTCAAGCTCAAATGTTGAAAGTTTTCCAACCAAAGTATCTGTAGATATTGATGAATTAGACATTGTTCTCAACTCATTAATAGCTATCATTTTCATTTTGTAAGCCGGTGGCAAAGCTCTTAAAACTTTAGAAACAATTTCACCTTCACTTAAAGATCCTCCACAACATTTAATTCCTAAAAAAAATTCATTAACTCTTTCCTTAAATGTAGAAATTCTTTCATCCTCTTCCATTTTTTAGATTTTCATACCTGACTTGGTAACATTCCAATTTTGCAATTTTGACAGTGTTATTTCCTTCATTCAATGTTTCGATTTTATCCCAAATAGCTTTTGCAGTAGATTTGTCTGATAATCCCATGATTTGCTAATTAGATAATGCGTTTAGAAGTGCTTCTCTTGCTTTGCAATCATTCTCCAAGTCTTTCGTCAAGGTTCGTGGATTAGGGTTATTCTGATTAGGAGCAACGTAGTCATTCTTTGTAACATCCCATATATTTCTTCCAATGTAGTTCATATGTGTTTCCATTCTAATCTTCCATATACCATAGTTAGTTCCATCAAGTTTGGGACTCTCCATGAAAATATTTGATGCCATAGGATCTCCTCAAGCTCTTAGGCTTCTGTAAAAAGAGGACTAGGCTCTGATACCAATTTTTAGGAACCGAGAAGGACAACTAAGAGGGGGGGGTTAATCAGTTATCAATAAATTATAACCGAAAACAAATTATTCCAACTTAAAACTTAGTGCCGGTAAAACAGATTAATAGTTATATTAATACCGGTATAACTTAATGCGTGAAATAAAAAGGAAAACAACATCCACAACACATTACATAGATATTTTGACGTGAAAACCCTATAAGAGGAAAAACTGCGGTGGGAAACCTTACCCACAATCAGATGATACTACTGTAGATAGTAAGTGAATACAATAATGGGGTCTTCACATGCAAAAAGGCCAACCACCTAGAGCTCACTGCTCAATCAAATAATAGGAGTCACACTGACTACACAGTTGGATGGTTAAATCCAATGGTCAATGTATTGCTTCAATATAGCATCTACAATGCTGGATTCGGTACTAGTTTAAGCTCTACGCATGAGGACAAGAAACCCTCATAACCTTTAACAACCTTCCTTCAACCTTCAGATGATATCTATGTGATTCGCACAAGGATCCACTCATTTTTTCTCTTTGAACAATGATCTTCAATATTTGCACTTATTCATTCCTCTTCCAAAAAAGAGCTTACAATTATTTATACAAAACCTAAGACCTTGTGATTAGGTAGGCTCTTAAACGATATTACATTTAAATCAATTAAAAAATAAGTCTTGGTGCAATATAATATGTCAGCCTCAATACATTTGCATATTATCCAATCAATAAACCATTTCCAAAACGTGTCGTGTTGATCTAGAACATGATATCTTGTATTGATCCATAACCTAGACCTATCTTTTGGTTAAGCCAAATATGTGAACCTGATTAGTCCAATAAGAAAAACACCAAATACAAACATCCAATCCATGTCTTTGACATAACCAAATGATATACAATTGATAACAAGTCATCATCAACTTTCTGCACTTCCGGTGTAACATATACTGATGATTGTGCATAAGCCAATATCCATGCCGAGACCATAATGTGTTGGTGCATCAACAAACCAATATGACCAAAGTGCCAAATCAACAATGTATACCTCTAGAAAGATATGTTTTGTCATCAATGACAAAACCAATGCAACACATGACAAAGTCATCCACAATACCAACATGCTTATTAGTGATTTTTGCTTCCTAGAAGCTCAGACACTATATGATTAGTCAGAAAATTCAGCTCATTGAAAAGTTTGACTCACTCAAGTATCTATTAAGTAGAGTTTCATTAACTGGAAGGTTAGCTAAATGGGTGATGATCCTAAGCAATTTTGACATTGGGTATTTGATAGAAAGGCAATCAAAGGACAGATAATTGTAGATTAATTGGTAGAGGCTCCAATGCAAGACCATCATCCAATGCTGATAGACTTCCCAGATGAATCTATCTTCACAATCACAACATCAATCACTTGGAAACTATACTTTGATGGATCACATACCAATCATGGATGAGGAGCAGGAATCCTATTTATCACCCCTCAAGGTGATTATATTCCCAAGTCATTCATAATAAGTTTCCGATGCACTAATAACATAGTAAAAAACAAAGCACTAGTAATAGGTCTTCAAACTATCATGCAATGGAAGATCAAAGAACTACAAGTATATGGGTATTCTTAGCTTATCATCAACCAAGGATGACAAGATTACACCCTACAAACAGTTGGTAGAAGAAGTCAAGCAACATTTCTCCAACATCTCTTTTGAGAAAATCCCCAAAGTACATAACAGTCGTTGATGCAATGGCAACTGTGGGATCCCTCCTTAATATTTCAAATAATGGAACTTTATTTGATTTCATAGTAGAGTAGTTACTGGTACCTTCATATGAAATACCTACTTCAGAATATGTGTGTCATAGTGGTACCTGAATCCCCCTAATGTCAAGAAGTATACTCATACTTACATGATCAGTATATGCCTCCAAATCTTTCATCCAATCAGAGAAAGACCCTCATACGACAAGCATCTAGATACACACTTATTGTAGACACATTGTACAGAAGAAGCATGGATACCACCTTGCTTAGATGTCTCAATTTTGAAGAAGCACAACAAGCCCTAAAGGAAGTTCATGATGGAATCTATGGCACCCATGTCAGTGGCCCAACTTTAGCCAAGAAACTCTTGAAAATAGGATACTACTGGCCAACAATGGAGAAGGATGCCTACAAATATGTACATAAATATAGACAATGCTAGATTCATGAAGATTTGATTCATGCACTTACATAGGACCTTCAACCCATCACATCACCGTGGTCCTTCTCACAATGGGGACTTGATTTAGTAGGGAAAATCAACCCTACCTCATCTAATGGACAGAAGTTCATTATTACTGCCATGGAATATTTCACAAAGTGGGTCAAGGCAATCCCTATGACTTACACTACGAGCGAACAAATAGCAAAGTTCATTCTGAATTACATTATCTATAGATATGGAGTCCCAATGTGCATTGTGATAGATAATTGAAGTCCATTCAAGTGTTGGAAACCAATAAAAATAAGAGGGGGGAGGGTGAATCAGT
Source organism: Cryptomeria japonica (assembly GCF_030272615.1). Taxonomy (NCBI): domain Eukaryota; kingdom Viridiplantae; phylum Streptophyta; class Pinopsida; order Cupressales; family Cupressaceae; genus Cryptomeria; species Cryptomeria japonica. The sequence goes on along the minus strand of NC_081410.1, from coordinate 85,081,150 downwards.
GTTATATTGGAATGATAAGTTTAAGCCTTATTAAAACATGCATACACCAACCAATATACCGATACATATAGAATTGAATGAAGTAAAGAAACCAATAATCCAATCACATAAATGAGAATCATAATACATAAATTTATCCATGGAAAACCTTAAAGAAGAAAAACCATGATGGGATTTGTGACCCACAATATCAATCCACTAGCCATATGAAGAGATGTTACAAAATATGAGGGGCCTACACTTGCAGGAAGGCTTACAGCCTAGAGCACACCGCTCAATCACAAAACGAGCCTCACTGACTACATAAAATTCCAGACTACAATCCAAAGAAGTGTGAACTGCTAAGATAGCATCATATAGTTCTGGTTTAAGCTCTGTCTGTTCCAGTCTGAATCCCTAAACCCTTTACCAGAATAACCCTTACAATAATTTCCTAACATACATAATCTCTCTAAACTATTATGCATCATATTACATTCGCATATCCATAAAGTCTTATCTCATGTCTCTATGTCAAAATGATCTATCAAACTGACTTATATACCCTATACAAATTTCCATGCCTTATGTCGGCTTACAAAGATATATACAATATCAAATTACATGTCAGCCAAATAACATAAATGCATAAACATTAAAATCAATTTACGATGTCAGATCCAAGATATGTCAGCCTCCAATACTGATAACATTTACTAAACTATATCGGCATGCATTGTTGGTGACCAAATAAATCCTTCTATCCTATCGGTGTCGGTGTTGGTGCTGGTGTAGTATTTGTGAAGTGCCTCTCGATACACCTATTGAGACTTATAAATTTTGAGTCAATTTGAGAGGCCCATTTCAAAGAAGGGTAAGATGAAGCCAGCATCCTCCCCTCACATGCCCATGAAACATGGGAAGCAAAGAATCTTTCAGCAAATGCAATCAACCTGTGTAAGGCATTTTTATTTGGGTGCCAAAGAGGGTTTTTAAAAGGCCGAAGATATTTCCATGTAAATGTCACCAGGCATAGACATTTATCCCACATTGATAGTGCAAGGGGCATTTTTTGTATTTAAATAAAAAGCCCCATGCATATCAAGTGTCAAAGATTAATGGCTTTTGACAAGGCTAGCTCAGCGTTGGTGGGCCCCCACATGCGCATGCATCTTAAAGCACCCAAATTTTGCAGCAGAAGGGAAAATTAACCAACAAACAAGTCAGGCAGATCAATAGTAATCATAGATGATCGGATGGTGGTCACTATACCACAATAGAAATATGTCTGCCAAATACTCATCGTGACTTGGCGATAAAGCAAGTGCCAAAAAGGGGTGGTTAAAGGGCATGCAAGTTCAAGATGGATCAACGGTGGTCACTGATCTGCTATGCGAAGATGATCACCTGTTACCCATCGCGGATTAGAGGCTGATGTGATGGAATCTAGTGGCAGATGAAGTGGCAAGACAGGTGGCACCCAGGCGGATCTCATGAGCGAACCAGTGGCTGACACATGGTGACATGCGGTAGAAGGGATCAAATCAACCAAGGTAAAGGTCAAGCAGATCAAGGAAGATTGATCGGTGATGTGAAAGATCCAACGGTGGTCGCTATACCATGATAGAAAGAAGCTCACTAGTTATCCCCTGTGACATAGTGACTAGCGAGATGGTCATCCAGGTGGGCTCAGAACAAATCAGGATGTGCCACATGGCAGAGTGTAGAAGAAGAATTAAGGTGGGCCCAAGTCCAGTGGAATGTCCAAGTGGTGAGTAGGTGGATCCAAAGGAGAACCAGGAAGTGAAATGTGGTGGGCCCAATAGAAGGGGTGAGTGGCCCAGGTGAGATAAGGGTCATGCAAATTGAGAAGATCCAATAGCAGTTCTGAGGAAGATCAACGGTGGAGTAAAATTCTAGGACTATCAATGACAGTCATTGTACTGCGGTTATGAAGTGCCCGAAATGAATATCCTTGTGGATTAGCAAAAAAGCACGTGCAGAAAAGGGGCAAGTTAGGGATTGAGTAAACCCAAGGAAGATCAACAGCTATTGCTAGGTCACGATGGGAAAGTGCTCAAAATAATTTTTCATCATGACCCAATGACAAAGAGGAGCTTCATTCTAGTGGTGTGTCCAGGTTGTGCTGAGGTGGCAGGACAGGGACCTTGGAGCCAATCAAGGGATGCCACATGGTAAAGCGTAGAGGGAGGATCAAGGTGAAGGTCAGAATTAAATATAGTCTTGGCTATTGTATAGAAAATTCAAAGATTTAAATGACTGTTGTGCCTGACTGATCTGCAAGAGAAATTAATGACTCACCCGCAGAGAGTTTATTTCATTGGCGGGTTATTTTTTGCCCAAATATAGACGTGTTATATATCATTGGAAAGCTCTCATTTTAAGGAGTTTGTTTCTGCAGTCAGTTATTGCACACATCAAGTATCTCAAGGGTAGTTGCCTCAGGATTTCAAAAGGATTTTTCATTCAGAAAGAGAAGATTTTCAAGAGGCCAAGTGTGTGGGCCATTAATGAAAAAATTTAGGACAGTTGTCCTTGTTTGATGAAACTTGATCTCGGTCCCTTCCTTCTAATTCTAAAGTCTTCTCAATTTGTAAGGGCTCCATAATTATTGTGGGCAGAGCTCCATATTCTATGTTTCCATCTCTGAGTTTTTCTTCCAGAGTTTGTATAGTCTAATATCTTCTTTCAAGCAATGGAGTTTTATCTTCTCATTGTAGGTGTTTCTAGTTCCAAGTCTATATGTATGTAAGGCATGCATAAATTCACAAAAGATTGTCTCTAGATATATACTTCTTTGTTACAAATTAAATCCTCAAGGAGGCTGGAATTTGTCATCTCAAAGAGATTGTTGTAATTGCTTGCAGGCATTCTTCAAGGAAGAATTTAAATCCTGTAATAAATCTTGAATAATGGAATATATTTTTAAGATCTGAGGATTTTTTGAATGAGTTGAGTAATGCATTTATCTAGGAATATTTAAATATGAAGATGGACTTGCAATAGAGGTTCTCATTTACAGTTTGGTTATGACTCTATGCCCTTAGATAAGGCATTGGTCTTGTAGATTCTGGGGATCCTCAGAGATTTTTAAATTAAATATCCATTTGCTTTTATGTTTTTAGTTTTAGTTTGTTCCACCTATCTCATGCTTCAACTTAGTTGAGATGTCAATGTAGATCTATCCCATCTGCAGTAACCTCCTAGTTGTTAAGCCTTATGAGATCTATCTGCTTTTATTGATGCTACCATATATGTGTAATGGGTCTGAGTCAATGCATCAAAGGTACACCCAACTAGGTTTTGTAAAGCCTGAAGAGTAGAAGGATTCAAATCCTTGTTATGTTGTATAGGTCTTGAAGTTCTTCATTGTATGAAGTTGGCTATTTCATAGATAGATTGCAGGTGAACTTGGTTTGCTCATTTTTTAGAACAACAACACTATAAAACCAAAACATGAAGCCGAAACACAAAACCAAGTTGCCATCAATAACAACATAGTGAAACCAACCAATTGAGTGTCAGTTGCCAAAAATCTCCCCCTTTGGCATTGATGGAAACACTCATGTGAAAAATGGTCAAGGTTTCATCTATCAGTTTCGTCCTGCCCTGCTCCCCCTGAGATGAATATGCAAAATATTCCACATCTCCAAAACTCCATGACTCCATAACTCCCCCTAATGTATACAACTCCTTTTATTTTTTTCACATCTATAGTACTCCCCCTTTGACATCAATGCCTTCCAAAATTCTAAAAGGAATGTCAAATAAAAAGAATTATATAATGAATATCCCAAAATGTCTTATTGGAGCTTAACCAACTTCAAAATTTTTGACTAAGCCTTCTCCAGTAACTCAAGGTAAGTATCGCAACCTGTTTTGAATGTGTCGAAAATAGATACAAGTCTACTAAATAAATGTGCAAAAGACTCTTTCTCATTTACCTTTGTTGGTGTGGGATTTCCCACCATATCCATGCATTCTTTCTTATGTACACTAAGTAAATCCAACCGCATCAAGCCTCTCACACTTCTAGCTTTTCTTATTATTTTATCTCTTTCCTTCTCAAGAATAAAAATTTGGTTCTCCAAAATCAAAATTTGACCATCAATGGATGTAGTCAATGAAATCAGTTCATCAAAAGAGTTAGATATATTTGCAATTTTCTCTTGTATTTCTCTTATCTTTTTATCCACATTAGTTTTAAGTATTTTAGAGTTACAACATACCCTATATATATTTGTACATTGCTTCAAATATTTTTCTATTAGGATCAACTTCTCCTCAATCTTTTTCTTCTCAATTTCAATTACTTGATCAAATGTAGCTCTCTTAGCCTGAGTAAATCTTTCTAGTGCTTGTCGGTTTGAGATTTGTTGTAGGATTGAAAATCCTTTCAAATATGCTCAGTGATTATCTTAAGCTTGTCGGATGGGTTTGCTTCATTTTCAATCTTACACTCTTGGACTAGATGATGTAAAACAATGATTGATTGATCTATAATCCCTTTATATGTGGATCCCTCCTTCATCACCTTTTGTGCTACCATCATCATCGTTTTAGTGGAACTCATCTCTGTGATGTTTTTCTTTTCTACATATGAGGTGTCAATTGACAATAATGATGGACCAACAACCGGTTCCCTGTCAGATTCCCTTGCCTTCTCCTCTGAAGATTTATCCTTTATAACCTCCTCACTTGCACTGGTGGCTTCACCACTTGGTGCAGTCTGTGTAACTGTCAGTTCCTTTGTAAGAGAAATAACCTCAACCTATACAATTGTATCCAAAGGACAATTATCCTCAACATTAGTATCTTGTACAATATAAGCTTTTTCACTCTCTGTATTAACCGGTATCTCAATATTTATTGTACATTTGTATGTACAGGGGGCTCAATTTCCACTATCTTAATATTTTTCAAAACTAAGGGTGAAGTACTCATAATCCCCTTTCCTTTTCCTTCAATCAGGGTATTTATATTGTCTTTCTTGGTTTCTGGTGAAGTAAAGAATCCTCTATTTTCTCCAAAAAATTTAACCCATGTGTTTTGAGTCTCCTTTATTATTTCATTTACTCTTCCTAGCATCAGACTAGTTATCCTATGTTTTCTATTGAAAACTTTTATGTCTGCTACCTCAATTGTCTTTTCCAATTCATCTGGGGCAATAGTAACAAATAGATAATATCTCTTTAATTTTAATATGTTTATCTTCTTGCATAGCTGATAGTCTTCTAGAATCTAACATATTATACAATTCAGCCGGTATTTGATTTTCTATTTCTATTAAGGCTTTCTTATAAATATCCAAGTATAATAGGACTACTTCCTCTACCTCTCTTTTTTCATCATCGTCTAAGTGCTCATAATAAAATTGAACATTCTTCAATATGCCATCTTTAGTGATTTCATCTACTAATTCTACACAAGTTTTAGGTGGTATAATAGTCACATTACAAGATTCAAATGCTAAGTTGATGTCACTCTTCTTCTTCCTATTTGTAGTATTGGATGCAGGTGTAGGTGTATCTTTTGGTGCTTGCTTTTGTGTTGTTATTTTGATTGTAACCTTTCTAACTAGTTTCTTCTTAGCTTCTGCCTTTGTTTCCTCTAGTTTCTTCCTAATAGCCCTCTTAAATGCCAACGGTGTGTTATCCTCAGATTTTGATTCTATAGTAACATGCTCAATATGAACTTCAAGATCCTTCCTCTTTCTACCTTTCTCTGGGACAACATCAATTAATGATTTGATTTCTTTTGAGACCTTCTCCATAATTTTTCTTACTTTCCCTTCATGTTTCTCTCTTTTCTTCCACTTGAACTCTGTTTCAACCTCTTGAGTTTTCTTGTTGTGTAGTACCACAAGGTTTCTCTACCTCATCAATTGGTGTATCAATCAAAATTTTTGCATAGGCATCAAGAATCTATGCATCCACCTCATAGCCCATTTCTTCAATCTAAATCTTTCAAGGCTTAACTACTTCCATGAGTGTCTCATCCTTCTTTACCATGAAGCATATGTCGGTTGAATATTTTTCTACAATATACTCAAGCACCCTTACCCTAGACCTCATAGATTTTTGGAATGCTTTAAAATACCCCCATACCTTATCATCTCTCTGGCTTCCTAAAGTAGCAATTTATTGTTTCAATTATCTCCCTACCAGGATGTCAAATGCCCATTGCCTCTTACCAGAACTGGGTGTATCATTCATGAAATATAACATCAAGCAAACTATCAAGATTCCATACCAAAATGTACCCTTCTTTTCACCCTTAATCTTCCCTAAGTTTATTAACAACTCATCAAGCAACCAACCGCATAGATCTAATTTTACATTCTCTCTCATCATTTTGTATATAGCCAAAATACATGAACTAGAAATAGAATTCAGTCAGTTTGACTGAGTTACCTTATATCCGATGATCATGCTACCAAATTTGATGTCCATGTTGATGATAGTGCTCACTTTCATGGATCTTTTGTCAGATGTTGCATCGGTGATATTTCTCATGAAATCATATGAAACCTTTTTGTCTGGATGTTTCCCAATCGATGGTAAACTAGTGATTGCCTGGATGGATTCCTTGGTGATTTTGTAAGGTCTTTTTAGCCATATAAATTCCTTATATACTCTGCTAAGAACATATTTCATTATCTCATCCTCAAATTCCAGAATATCCAAAATGTTGGTAAACCCTAGGTCTTCAATATGTTGTATGCTAGTTTGATCTTTCCATATTCTACCATCAGCTCACTCATAAACATGCCCTTAATTTTTGAAGTTCCCAAGTCTTAGATGTGATAGTGAATATATGCCATAACATCCTCTACATAGGAAACTCCCTCTAAAACACAAGAAAATGCTCCAACCAAATCTTCCAAGGTAGCCACATGTGGATACCGCTTGAAAACTGCTCTACGGTAGTCCTTGACCTCTACTATAGTTGGGTTTGCAACAAAAATAGGAATAGATGATGATCCCACTTCCATGTTTAAAGATAAATACCTTTTGATCGCTCTTAGTGAAAACCTCCAACAAATTCTTCCAGATGCCAATGAGATCGCTCAAGAAGAAATCTGATTGCTCTAAATTGCCTTTGATCTCACTTAGTCACTCTGAATCACTATGAAGTCGCTCTAAATGTAAGGTGATTAATAGTGAAGTGTATTCAAACTTTTAACCTTTGAGAAAAATCCTAGTCTTCCATTGACATAAGTGATTGTTGGTGAAAGATAATGGATCTCACTCAAAATATATCCATCCCGGATAATCATCTCCAATATCTGGAACATCTTCCTAAATCTCTTCCCAGGGCGTATGCAACGTCTTCATGAATTTTGCCTACCCCTAATGCATCTGCCTCAATTATCAAATGAGCTCTCTACCTGTGCAGGAGCAACCTCTTTTGTTGGATAAGTAACCGAGACATTCCCATCTAATGATTGTTCTTCAGTCTTTCTAACCCATCTCTAAGTATGATCTTGATAGATTTCACTAACCTTCTCTTTCCCTTTCTCATTTGATCCTCCATTACTAACTAGTGGATTTCTGCTTCTACAGAACTTAGCAATATGTCCAACCTCATTACATGCATAACATGTAACATTGTTCTTTTGAATTGCTTTTCTAAAACCGGTGAAATTGCTTGACCTACACTGATTAGCCATATATCCAAATTTTCACATGCATAGTATTTAACATTCATTTTGCAATCTTTTGTTTTATGACCAAACTTATTGCATTTAGAACATTTACCGGGAGCAGAATTAGGGTTCTAATTTGCTCTCTTTCTACATTACCTAGCCATGTGACCAAATCTATTGCAAACAAAACATCTACCACTGAATTTATAAGCATTAAATTGCCTTACAAGTGCCTTATGGTTTTGATCTTCATTAGTAGTATCGGAACTTTGTCCTTGCTCAAATCCAAGTCCACTGGAATCTCCAATCTGTCTTTTTCTCTTCAATAACTCATCGAGTTGTACTGAGCTAATCTTGAATTTTTCTTTATACTCACTTGCAGTAGTTAAATCTTCTCTCAATATTATCATTTGTCTCTCAAGCTCTTGTTCATGACTCTGGGATTGTACCAAATCAGTTCTCAACATATCATTTTTATGAACCAACCTACCACATTCTTCAAATTTTCTCTTCAGGGATACATCAAGATTTTATTCCTTCTTCTTTATGTCCTCAATATCCTTATACATCTTCAAAGTTACAACTTGCATTTCATTCTTCATAACCATGTTCTCCTGACTCAATTTCTGACATTGTTCCTTAAGTTCATCTTTCTCTTCATCATCCTGACTTTGCAAAAGTTCCTTCCTCCTAGCTTGAACAGATGGTAGCCTCTCTTTTAGGACAAGAATGAATTCCTGAGAAGAATTCAATTTATCTTGTAGTGTTAAGTTCTTCAACCACTCAACATCATAATCTTCAAGTGTCATTTGAAGATGCTTCTCCAAAGCCATATCCATGGATTCCAGTTTTAGGATCTTCCTCAAGCTGTTAAACTTCCTCTGAGGTACAAGGATTTGATACCAATTGTTGGAAACCAATAACACTAAGAGGGGGGGCTGAATCAATGTTATACCAGAATGATAAGTTTTAGCCTTATTAAAAAATGCATACACCAACCTGTATACTGGTACATATAGAATTGAAATAACTAAAGCAACCAATAAGCCAATCACATAAATGAGAATCATAACACATAGATTTATAAGTGGAAAATCTCAAAGAGGAAAAACCATAGTGGGATTTTTGGCCCACAATATAATCCACTGTCCATATGAAGAGATATTACAAAATATGAGGGGCCTGCACTTGCAAGAATGCTTACAACTTAGAGAAAACTGCTTAATCACAAAAGGAGCCTCACTGACTACATAAAATTCTAGACTACAATCTAGAAAAGTGTGAACTACTAAGCTAGCATCTTTTATGTCAGAATATAGTTTCGGTTTAAGCTCTGTATGTTCTGATATGAATCCCTAAACCCTTTACCAGAATAACCCTTATAATAATTTCCTCACATACATAATCTCTCTGAACTATTTTGCATCATATTATATTCGCATATCGACAAATTCATATCTCATGTCTCTATTTCAAAATGATCTATCAAACTGACTTATATACCCTATACAAATTTACATGCCTTGTCTCAGCTTACAAAGATATATCCAATATCAAATTACATGTTGACCAGATAATATAAATTCATAAAGATTAAAATCAATTGCTGATGTTGGATCCAAGATATGTCGGCCTCCAATACCGATAACCTTTACTAAACCATATCAACCTGCATTATCGGTGATCAAATAAATCCTTCTGTCCTATCGGTGCCTGTCTAGTATCTATGAAGTGCCTATCGATACACCATAGAACCAAAACATGAAGCTGAAACACAAAACCATGTTGCCATCAATGACAACATAGTGAAACCAACCAATTGAGTGTCAATTGCCAACATCAAGAACCAAGTGTTGGCTTAATGATGATTTTTGTAATAGATGACTTTATGTGTTGTCATTGATGACACATATATACACACACATATGTTCACATTGTCATTCATCTTAGTTAAGACAAACCGGTACTACTCATAATTCTTAGTATTGCCAATCGGTATTATTTGTATAGAGAAGTACAATTGGTTTTGAAGGTATCTAACCAGTATATGTAGACTACTGGTATATGAAAGAATGACATGACACTAGCTTGGAGATACTACGAAGATCAACAAGGAAGTGAATGGAGGAAAATCGGTCTATGAGTTGGAAGAGGTTAACTCTTAATCGGAAGTGGTGTTCCAACCAGTTTTACTAATTGTGTGATGAGTTATCACCAGTCATGATGAGTTATCCCTAACCGACAGATTTGGCAACAATCTGTGATGTGTTATTAAATATTGTCCAGATACACTGCACCTAGGAAATTGTGATGAGGTTCCTGAACCGACATGAAATCTAATGTCTATAAAATGATATTATGATGAACTATTTTTATGTTACGAGATACAAGTGATAATTTGATGCAATTTATTGAAGGAGTTGCAAAGTATGTCGGTGATGTAGTTTTGAGTGAGCAGAAGAGGATCTATTCAAACAAGATGTGCTATGTTTTGAGTGAGCAGAAGAGGATGTATTCAAACAAGATGTGCTATTTTTAGATCACACACCTGTTGTTTTCTAATCACTACAAAAGTCAAATCCCCTAACCGGGTAAATGCTAACAAGATTCATTGTACAAATCCTCTAACCAGGTGATCCATTAGTTTGGGTTTGAAATCCTCTTTCAAGCTTACTCCTAATAGGGTACTACCTTTAACAGGGTACAACTCCTAACAGAGCTTTGGGATCTTTAACAGGATTCACTCCTAGCAGAAACTTTGTAGACCTTAACTGGTCAGTTACCTATTACTCCAGATAGTTAACTTGTGAGTCCCATATCACCGTCATTTTTCCCAGTTGGGTTTTCCATGTAGAATCACTTGTGTTATGGTGGATGTTTTACTTGTTATGGATTCTTTAATATCACTTTGGATTGCATGCATATTTTTAAGTAAACTAGTTAACTATCTTTACCAGTCTATGTTTAAAGTGGTATTATTTTTGTTGTCATTGGTTCACCCCCCCCTCTCAGTGCTTTATAATTCTATCAATTGGTATAAGAGCCTAACTTCCTTAAGGCTTAATCGCTTGGAAGGAAACCCTAAAGACACTATGGTGGATATGAGTTATTTAGAGGTGGCTAGAGTGCTTGATACAACCAAGGAAGAGCTTGAAACCCTAAGGGTCAGATTTAAAGCTTCACAAGTTAAAAGGAGGGAGTTGATCGATCAACTATTGGAGATCTCTAACAACACTTCTTCAGATGAGGGCAACATTGATGCATTGGCTGAAGAAGTGGAAAAATTGAAAGGTGAAAAGATAAATCCAAGGAGAGAACTTGACGCTCTAACAATCCACATGAGCCAAGAACTTGAAGCAAGGAGGGTAGTTGAAGATCTAATCAAAGAGAGAGACCATGAGATTTCTAAAATCAAGTAGGAGAATGCAACTTTGCATGAACATTAGCATGAGGAGAAGGAAGAGAAGGAGGATTTGCAGTTAGATCTTGAAATGACAACATCTCTAAGAGAGACTCTGACAAAACACAATGAATATATTACCAAAGAGCTTACTAAGGCTAATGGGAATCTTGAAAAGTTCAATAAGAGTTCTTCCATACTAGATGAGCAGATCTAGTCTCTGAGGATGAATGGTGACACATCTAGACTAGGTTTCAATACATCTAAGAAAGGGGAATCTTCTGGTATGAAGAGAAACATGCACAAAGGTAAAACTGCTCCTAAGGCTAACAATCCTACTGGTAAGAAAGATTTCAAACCTATTTACTTTATCTATCACAAACCTAGACATACTCCTAATGTGTGTAGAAGAAAACCTAATGAGAACATACGATATAATGCAAATGCTAGGTATATGTTTAGAAGATTTGAAGGTCATTGTTTCACATGCAACATGTATGGACATAGATCAATTCAATGCAAATATGGAGCAAACAATCTGATAGCTCACATGAATCCAATACCTAATGGTGACTGGAGAAGGACCTATGACAACTGGGGAAACATGAACTGGCAGAAACCCTATGTCAACCAGTTCAGTCCATACGAAATGGAAAAGGTAAAAAATATGATTTGCACCATTTGCAATAATTATGGACATGTGGCTATGAAATGTAGAAGGATAACTGGAAGAGGTAATACATGACCTTGGAGGTCCTTTGGGATGGCCTGCTATCATTGTCACAAACTGGAACACATGGCAAAGTTCTGTAGAACCAGGAAGAACAAACCGGTTAACCACTCTGAAGATCGGAAAGGTAAGCAAAAGGTCGATGATGAGAAAACCAAAGAGGAGATGAACAAAATCTGGAAGAATAAGAGTGAGGACAAGCCAACAAAAGAATCTAACCCTTCACCCAGTGTGGAGAATCTTGCACTAGTGAACTAAGCTTTTCAACAAGCCTAAGGGGAGCATAATGGTAAATCTACTTCCAAACCCCTTGAAGAATGTATGGTAAGAGAGATTTATATTTTAAGTTGTATTATAAGAATTCTTGATATCATTGTCTATCAGTTTTCTATATGATTATCAACTGGTTATATACCTATCAGTTTAAGTGAGTTTTGTTAAGCGGTATATTGGGGTTTGTTACCCTATCTATTGAGCAATTAATGGAGTGGGTAAGTTTATAAAAGAATTTTTTTACTAAGTTACTTTTACACTAATTATATTTGAAGAAGAGTTTTTTAGCACCTGCTGAGAGAAAAAGAGAATTGCTAGCTGATTGTGAATGGATCTGTGTCGCGGATCGAAAGTTGAATTGGATTTGAAGATAAGAAAAGGCGAAACGGGTGCGCATTTGAGAGATCAAATGGAAACCCTGCTAGTGCAAAGGGAATAAGGTATTCTTTTGTTATCTCTTTCAAATCAAGACTATCTAGAATGGCATCATCATCTACACAAGCAGAGAGACTTATGATTATGGTTGAAGCTATGGAGTCTATGGAATCAGACAAAATAGTATCATATAATGCATTGTCTCAAGTTCCTGATGGTGTTATGATCAAAGGAGATTTATCTTGTTATATAGACTATAAAATTGAGGATCTAGGATCACTGTCAATTTATTCTCAACTCAAATCTTTGTGTGATAAAAGCGAGAAAATCAAAATCAAGTAAATTAGGGTTTATGAAAAAGGTTTTCATGATGCGGCATATTTTCTTGAAGATTTTGAAGAAGAGCATGTTAGGATAATCCTTAGTCGTGTGCATGGAGAGAATATGTATATTGATAGGTCACACATAATCATGAAGGAAGCAATTCATGTAGTCACTAGTTTTTGGAAAACCAGTGAAGTACCAAAGCTAAGGACAATTTCAAAAGATACAGTGATTGCACTAACTTATACCACCGCTGGTAGTCATGCTTTTTTGGTCAACAACATTGAAGATTAAGAAGTCAAATTTGCAACTATGGTAATTGGTTATAGGATATTTCATTCTAGTAGGATGAACAATGTGCCATCTATTGTTGTGCAGGCAGCTTACAGGATGATTGCAGAGAATGTAGATTATGACTTATGTGAGGAAATGAGTCACCAATTGATGTTGAACCTAAAATAAATTAAGGACAATAGTCAAAAGCTCAAGTATGGTCAACTGTTGATTGGTCTATTCTTCTATTTTCATAATTTCCTACCAAGAATTGGTGACATTCAATGGTCGAAGGACATATCAGTTACAACTCAAATAAAGAACAACATTAAGGCTTTGATGAACACATTTCTTGTTGCCACGAACATATATTTTAATGAGTTACAAAATAAGATGAGCATGAGGTTAAGGATACCTAAAGTTGTGGTGAAACCCTTTGCAAAAGACATTTGTTTCACAGTTACCACTGACTTTTGCCTTATGGAGGCCATTGAACTCAAGAAAGAAGAGATGGAAGAAATGATTTATGAAGTCAACTATGACTTATTAATCAGTTATGCCAACAACCTTTTGGCATCTCCCAAGGATAAGAAGAAGAAAAGACTGGGAACTTACCAGGAATGGATTGCACCTGCTCAACCTAGTAGTGCCAAAGAGAAGAAGAAGAAGAAAGTTGAGCAAGCACCTTCAGTATCCACCGATACAAGGGTGACAAGAAGTGTTCAAGTCAAAAAGGAACTAACACCCAAAGTATATGCTAAGAAGAAGACTGCAACAAAGAAGAGAGGTAGGAACCTTGTTCTTCAAGCAAAATTTGAGGATACTGACACTGAAGAGGAACCCAAGAACATGAAATTGATTGGTAAGAAAGACAAACCAATAGGAGACATTTCAAAGAAAAGTACTCCTATTAATATTACATCATACAAACCTATGACTGATTTTGAGAGGACATTAAAAGCATTAGGGAGGAAATAGCTTGATAATGTGAAAGAGTGTTTTAATTCATTTGATGAAGAACAGAAACAACAAATTGTTCAAGAGGTAATCAACCACTTGTGTCAATATAATCGGTTTCCTCGGGATATTGAAAAGGATATTTCTGATTCTTTGTATTCTATTCTTGCTAGTAAGTGAAAAATAGCTGTAGAACAAGATCAAGAAATTATTGATAGAGTTTTCATTCAATATTTTCTTGAGTTATCTAGAGATGAATTATTAGCATTTCTTGATAATTTCAAAGGATAGTTTCATTCTAAGTCAAGGAGATTGAAGTTATTAGTTGAAAAGGTTCAATCTGTTGAGGATGATACTCACCAGATAACTAAAAAAATTCAAAGGATGCATGAGAAAATGAAGAATAATAAAAATAAACCTGATCAAACAGAGACTCGAGCTCTACCAGAGCTAGATGAGGAAGAGATTATTACATCGGATGTTGTCTATCCTATTAAGAATAAGGATGACACTACTTCTCCACTAGCTATTTTCTTTGTAGATGATACTGAAGAAATATAGGACACTATTTATACAACTGGTAATATCATTGAACTAGTTAAGGAACCTATACAACAAGTGGACATTATTGTTATACAGGAAGTACCTGAAGCATCGGTCAAAGAATATAGTGTGGATATTCAACTACCACTAGAAAAAGAACACCAAGTTGAAAATCAAATGCCACCAGTTACTATAGATACACAAGAGAAACACACAGAGGGAAAAAAAGAGAACCCAGAGAAAGAGTTTGAAGTGAAGGAAACTGAAAAGAAAAAGGATGAAGGGAAAGAGAAAATAGAGGAGAAGATAGCAGAGAAAATAGTTGAAAAGGAAAAAGAAAAGGTGAAGCAACAAACTGATGATGAGGATGACTCAATAAGCATCAAAGGACCTATAGATGTAGATAATATGAGTTCATCTAAACTAATGGATATTTCCAAAGTGATGCAATCTAGGGCTCAAAATAAAAGGCTAAAAGAGCAGAGAAAAGAAGCAGAAACAATTCAAACTGTTGTTGATATTCTGTCAAGTCTCCTACTAGAGACTGACACTAGCAATTTGGATACCCCTATCAGCAAGCTTGGACAGTTGGTTGTTGATGCTTTTGACCAACTAAAATCCCTTGAAGAAGCTACACAAACTTTAAATGAGAAGAACTATAGAAAGAAGAGGGGAGAGCAATTATTAACAGATATTGATAAAGGGAAGATTTCTTTATCTATGAATAAAGATCTTTTGACAACTGTTGAAACTGGAGGAAGGATACTGGCCTATACATCTAACATTTCATTTTTCTATCCTAATTTGAAGAATAGGTGAGAAGAGATGGAAAAGGAACTGGAGATGATATTTACTACTTACATACCTTTACAGGATTCAGCCTTAGATTCTGGCAAATCAGTTGATGATTAACAACATCAGTTCGATGTTTATGATTGTGAACATGCTAAGAGACTTAGATCCTTGAAAGACCTAAATAACTGGTTGAGACCAAAAGTGGACATCTTACAATGGGCATACAAGGATACAGAAGCAGTTCTAGTGACTTTATAGATGAGCATAGTGGATGCAATGGAAGAATTCACTACACAAGTTATGACAACTATTGAGCTCACTGAAACATTATTAGAAACATTGGATAATGATTTTACTCAGATAAAGATTATTTTCAATGACATTCTCTTGAAAATTACAATGAAAACTCCTTGAAAAACTCTTACATTTTTGTATATGTAGTTTTTGATGCAAATTTTTGATATAATAATATATGTATTTTACTTTTCAATTTGGCATTTTTGTCAAAGGGGGAGTATAAATATGTATGTGTTGTGAAAATTTTGTATGTATTGTTCAGGGGGAGTAGAAAAATGTATGCACAATTTTTGTAAGCACACTTAGTTGTAAAGTTGTAAAATTTTCTATTTTTCCATCAACGCCAAAGTGGGAGATTGTTGGCTTGATGATGATTTCTGTAATAGATGACTTTATGTGTTGTCATTGATGGCACATATATACACATATGTTCACATTGTTATAGTCATCTTAGTTAAAACAAATTGAAACTACTCCTAAGTCTTAGTATTGCCAATGAGTATTATTTGTATAGAGAAGTCCAATCGATTTTGAAGGTATCTAACTGGTATATGTAGACAACCGGTATATGTAGAAATGACATGACACCAACTTGGAGATAGTGTGGATATCAATAAGGAAGCGAATGGAGGACAATCGGTCTATGAGTTGGAAGAGGTTAACTCTTAACTAGAATCAGTCTTCCAACCAGTTTCACTGATTGTGTGATGAGTTATCAGCAGTTGTGATGAGTTATCCCTAACCAATAGATTTGGTAGCAATTTGTGATGTGTTATGAAAGATTGTCCAGATACACTACACCTAGGAAATTGTGATGAGGTCCTTGAGCTAACATGAAATCCAATGTCTATAAAATGACATTATGATGAACTATTTTTATGTTGCGAGATACAAGTGATAATTTGATGTGATTTACTAAAGGAGTTGCAAAGTATGTCGGTGATGCAGTTTTGAGTGAGCAGAAGAGGATCTATTCAAGCAAGATGTGCTATTTTTAGATCACACCACTAGTTGTTTTCTAATCACTACAATAGTCAAATCCCCTAACCGGGTAAGCTGTAACAAGCTTCATTGTACAAATCCTCTAACCAAGTGATCCATTAGTTTGGGTTTGAAATCCTCTATCGAGGTTACTCCTAATAGGGTACTACCTTTAACAGGGTACAAATCCTAACAGAGCTTTGGGATCTTTAACACGATTCGCTCCTAGAAGAGCACTTTGTAGACCTTAACTGGTCAGTTACCTATTACTGCAAATAGTTAACTTGTGATTTCCATCTCACCGTGGTTTTTCCCAGTTGGGTTTTCCATGTATAATTACTTGTGTTATGATGGATGTTTTACTTGTTTTGGATACTTTAATATCACTTTGGATTGCATGCATATTCTTAAGTAAACTGGTTAACTGTCTTTACCGATCTATGTTTGAAGTGGTATTATTTTTGCTGTCACTAATTCACCCCCCCGCCTCTCAGTGCTTTATAAGTCTATCACCAAGAACTAAGTGAACTTTGTGAGAATTTTCACATCTAGAGTGATTTGCAACACCATATTATCCACAAAGCAATGGACAAGTAGAGGCAACAAACAAAACAATCTTGAAAATTTTGAAGAAAGTTGTCACTGAAACAGGATGTGATTGGCACATTTATCTCAATCCTGCTCTTTGGGCATACAAAACCAATCGAGGAACTACAATAGGAGCTACACCATATTCATTGGTATGTGGTGCATAAGCTATTTTACCTATTGAGGTAAAATTGACATCACTGAGAGTATCTCTAAAGAACATCATATCCAAGGAAGATTACAAAGTGTCAAGATTTCAAGAGTTGGAATTATTGGATGAAAATAGAAAAACTACTCTAAATCACCTACAAGGTTACCAAAACTATATGAGAAGAAGTTGCAACAAAAGAGTGAGACCATGTTGTTTTTAAGTGGGAGATCTTATCCTTAAATAAAATTAAAGAAACTTAGCAAAGTGAGAACAACCAGGTAAGTTCGAACCTAACTGGTTGGGAATGTTTATCATCACAAGAGTTGTTGGAAATAGCACCTATAGTTTATCCACCATGGAAGGAGATCCACTCCTTGATACTATGAATAGTATGCATCTAAAAAGATATTACATCTAAGGGATGGGTTCATTTTAAATTCAACATTGCATTTGCATATTTCTTTACTGCATTGCACCACATATCAATCATTGCACAACATGTAGCTGCATATTATTACTACTTTTTCATGTAGCTGCATATCATTGCTAATTGTTCATATATTTGCATCAATAAAACAAGGAAACTATCCAAATTTATCATTCATTTTCATTCAAGAGAAAGAAGGGTCATCTCCTTTCTTAGATATTCGGACATGAAGTTTTTGAGATCTTGAAGTCATTCATTTTCAACATCACCCTATGGTGACACTTTACCTTTGGTTGGGTAGAGATTTCACTATTTGTGCCTTACTAACCCAAAATCTATCAATTTATATATCTCACACATTAACAAAATCTCTAATTCATTCTAAACACCTAGTTGATCATATGACTAGTGAAAAATCTAATATTCTACTTCAATGTTGTTCTAATCATCATACCCAAGTAGGTTTCATTACTTACAAGGAAAGAAAATAAAAATAAAAAGTAGTTATGCTAACATCCATCTCAAGGAAAAAGAGAAATGATTTATAACTGAAATATCACACATACAATTGTGACAAAAAAGATTGACTATGGGAACATGCAAATAACTACATCAAGGCAATGGACGTCTGCTAGCAATGGAGCAATATTCGAGAGATTATGGTGTATAATCTCATCGAAGCCCTTAAAGCTTGTTGGGAGCGAGGCTCTATCTAGGATTCTTTTAAAGTTAGAATAATCCACATAGCTAGTCATATAGGATGTCAAGGATTTTTAGTGAACATAAGAGCTAGAATTAACTCGCTTGCACACACATGGGTAAAAGAAGATCCAAGTTTCGAGAATCAATGGGGAAGTTTTCCACATCTCCATTTGAAAATCCTAGCCACTAAGTGTGTTAATTTGTATGTTCCAAGGGATCTTGAGGATCGATTGACCACTTATCTTGGAAATGTTTTGCAACTCCAATTCAATTAGTGTATTAAAAAATGCTAAACAAACATAGTCATCCTCGTTCAAATAGGAATTGAATCTTCATCTTGCATATTGCATTAGCATAAGTTCATGCTTAAATAATGTAATGCCCATACCCTAGTCGGACTTGTAAAACCCGTTTGACCTTGATTGACTTCCTATGTGGCATTCTTGAATGGTAGGTTAACCGTGATGCGATGTGTAGTTTAGATAATATAAATAACTGTGCATACTTATTATTGTGCTTTTGCATCGATTCTCGTGTAAATGTAATTGTTCCCAACCCTTGTGATAAATCTTGAGCTAACGCCTTCATTGAATATGTATATGTATATGCATGCTTGTATGAATTCATGGGTGCAGCAGATTGCAGGTACAACACCGCTTAGGGCAAGGTTCATCTCCTTTGGGATTTGCAAGGTTGAGTATGCCTCCTTCATCTTTAGAATTCGGATTTGGTGGTCATATAACTCTCGTCTTGCCTTAGCCATGGTTAGGTGAGCATGGTGTGTGGATTCATGGGGCTTTCTTTTCATTGGGATGCATGTCGAGAGATTTGGAGGAATTCCTCGATTTGCATGCCTTGCGCGAGGTAAGTGGAGTTTTTTATCCTAAGTATTAAATTCAATTTAATAAGTAAACGTACACATTAGTGATATAGAAATTTAAATAGGTAGTTTCTTCTATACGAGTAATCGTTAATTTAAAGGGATTGCTTTAATTATTATTGTAGCAAGCTTAAGGTATTTAACTTGGGTTAGTGTGCTCATTTACACATTTGTAACATTTACGCATTTGTAGTTGAGAAATTAGAATAAATATGACTCTTGCATTAGATTAGTCATTTATTTAAAAATGTCGCTTTATTATGTTGTAGCGAGTTAATTCAATAGTTAATTTTAATAACTACGATTTTAATAAGTTATGCGTTTTAGAAAGGAAAGATTTAAAGTCATGTGGGAAATAGAAATAAATTAATTCACATTTGCATTTTGGAAGAGAAAAGGGTAAATTTTATTACTTAAAAAGAAATTATTTCCTTTTTACTTGTATAGTTGATATAGTATAAAAAGATTGACTTTTAGAAAATTAAATTAATCAAAACGCCTTACCCGGTCAATAGTTCCGAAATATAAATGTAAGCCTAAATTGATATTGAGAGATTAAAATTAGAGATTAAATAAGAAATAGAAGTGTGTTAATTTTAATGAGAATAAAACAAGTTAGATTTATTGAGTAATGGAAAATAATGATTTCCATTCTCATGTTTCCTTTATTTTAAAAAAATAAATAAATGCCTAAATTCGAAATTGAAAATTAGGGCAAAAATAGGGTTTCTCATTTTAAACTAGTTGGGAAATGTTTTTTGGGGGGGGGGTTCTTTTCTTTTGGTTTTCTTTTTGGGAAAAATAATGGTCTTTGGAGGAGAGATTGGGGATTTTGGACAAAGATGGAGTTTTAGAGCAGCAGATTTGGGAGCTCTTCTTCAAAAATACTCTTCCCGGAATGCGTTTTGAGGTAAGAATCTGATCATTAGCTTGATTAAAATGGTTACAAAAAAAGGGGGTTTTGTATTTTTCTTTCTTGCAACATTGGTTTTTTAGATTGTCCATTGATGTTTGTGAGTAAGTTCCATTGTACAAAAAGATGGGTAGAGCTTAACTTTTGTTGAATCTTTGTGTGGAAAATGGATTGCAAACATGGTGTGGGATTTGGTGGTTATTCTTCAAGACTCTTCTATTTTGTTTTCTTTTTGAAATCCATAACATTCTGGAAAAAAAAAAGAGAGAAAAGAAAAAGGGAGAAATGGCTGTGACTGTGATTGTTTTTCAAAAAAAATGGGGTTGCTGGAAAATACTTTAAGTTTGTGTTTTCAGACTGTGTTTTGGTGAGATATTGATATATTTTCTTTGTATTACTTACATATTCTAATTAGTTATACAAAAAAAATTTACATAGATTCAATAAATTAAAACTTGACTGCACATTTTTGGCAGTTTGGACTGTGGCTGTTATTGAAAGTTTAACAGAAAAATTTAAAAAAAAAAAAAAAGAAAAAAAATAAAAAATAAAATTTACCATAGCCAACCCCCCCCTCCCCACGCTGCCATGGCAGCACTGCTACCAGTTGGTAGCAGCGCTACCAGAGGTAGCGGACTGCTACCAAATGGTAGTAGCGCTACCAAAGCTAGCGGCCTGCTACCATTTGGTAGCAGCGCTACCAATGGTAGCTTGGGCTGCCAAAGGGGGAGGGCCCACGTGACCTTCCCTCCTTTTTTATTTTGAAAAAAGTTTTTTTTATTTTATTTTATTTTTATTATATATTAATTGACATTTTTTATTATTATTATGTATAAATTAATAAGTGAAGTTAAATTAATGAGAGGAGTTAAATTTAGTTAAGAAGTTTTAAATTCAGTTCTCTTTTATATTATCTAATTTTAAATTCAGCTTTCTATTATATTATTTAATTCCAGATTAGCAAATAATATTTGGATTTAGATAACCATCACTTGGTAAATTTATACTTCATTTATAGTTATTGATTTCTTTTGATTATGTCATGCTCGGGTATTACCCATTATTAACATGGGTTAAGTATTAATGATGGATTAATGTGAAGTTTTAAATAAAAGTTAATCTAACAAAACCATAAACTTGATCGACATTAATGGATAGAAATGATATGGAAAAACGAATACCTCTTCCGGATGATGTCCTTGTGGATTAAATTGCTGTAATAAAATTTGGTTAGGTAATAGTGAGACTTGATATGCTAGTGTTTGGCCGTAAGTCGGTCAAACCGCTAGTTAGGGTACCGTCAAACAATAGAATCTAGGTTTGTTTGTTTTCTTTTGGTTATAATTCAATTTGACCCGCCTTTAAAAGGGCTCACTATGTAATAATCAATCGAGGTAGATGTTGAATAGTGTATGTGTTCGCCTAAAGGGCAGAGTTGTAAAGACATGTAAATATGTAACCTTAACTATATTAAATGCCAGAGGGGTCTTGCAGTTGAGCAGACCCGGAGATGTAGCCCTTAAGGGGTGAACTCCGAGATCATACCTGTGTTATGTGATATTTTAGTTTCCATTGTTTCATTCTTCAAGTTATCATGTATGGTTGTTATCTTGTATAAGTGTATGATGGAAAATTAATGAATTTAAATCAAATGCACAAAATCAGACATCTTGAGGAATGTAGTAAATCAGATTTATAAAACATTGTAAATTATGATTATGGCAAAGTATTTAAAATATGTTAATTAAAGTTGTAATAGTGGAAAGAATCTTGCTAGATTACATCATCGGATTAACTTGTTATTAAGCATGTAAGTTGAACAAATGAGTAGGGAAAATGAAGATAGAATTAATGTTATAATTTCTAAGTTGGAATCTAAAGGATGATCAACATACAGGTAATTACTTTTATCTTCTTAAATAAGCAACGCCATGTTAATTATATTCCACTATATCAGATGAATATATTTGGTTATTTATGTTGTAATTATAACCAATAATCCTCACCAGATAAATTTGATAATTGTGTGGACTCAACTAGATATCCATATTTTAATCCTTATAAAAGGAATCCCTCATGATTGCTAAAATTGATCTAAAATGGGAAATAATTGATTAGTTGTTTATACATTAAATCTTAGTAAAAGTATCTCTCGCATATTAACTTCATTTAACAAAAAAAAAGAGTGATATGCAATAAGATAATTGTATTTTAATCCTAATAGAAGAACGTCACTATGATATTATTATTCAAATCTTGAAATGATGAATATCATCTAGCTAACGATATTTTAATTTAAAGGATGCTCTCGTGTGTCCTAATGCATATCCACCTTAATGAAATCAGTCCATTTATTTGCATTATCAAAACTCCAAATGAATTCTATGGCTACTCACATTTTATCTTTCATATAAGAACTACAACTCATTAGTTGGCTATGCATGAAATCAAATGAAGGGACCTCACTCTATTAATTGTAGTTAATCCTTAATGAATGAATCTCGTCTGATTAACCAAACTTTTAATATTAAAGGATGAAATCGATTGTGAATGGATACCCTAAACCCAATGAATGAACTTCACTATATTAAACGCATGAACCTTTTTGGAGGCCTCTTAATGTAATTATGAATTAAAGTGCAATGAATAAATAACCTATCAAAGGCCTCCTAACCACCAAAGTAAATGAACGCTTCCTAAAGTTATAAGATGTCAAACCATTGAACACATATATAATCAAGATCTATGCGTTATCTCGTAATTAAGATATCCAGTTTAATTGATCTAATGACGCAAGTTGAGTTAGGTGTAAGGTTATGTAATCGCATTGGGAAACTCCTTAGGATCGTTTTAGCCTTCCGCTGTGTTATCTAGTTAGAGATAACTTTGAGATAACTTCAATCTATCTTAATATTGTAACTTTTCATTAACGCTCTTAATTATTATTTTTAAAAAAAAATATTTACACTCTATTTGAGTGTTTTTAACTTAAACCCTTAGGGGTTTCCTGGTGGGGCATTACAAATATCATTGTCTCCATGTACATGTTGTAGATCATCATGTCATACAGGTCTTCATACTGGGGGCATAACTGAAAAAATCATAAAAAATCATAAAATGTCCTTTAAAAAACTCCTAAAAATCATTAAAAAGAAAAATACCAAAAATATTTGAAAATAGTCCCGGAAAACTTCAACATTAGAAAACAAAAAAATCAAAACAAAAACATTTGAAAAACAATCCTAAAAAAAGAACCAAAACATCAAAAAATCAAAAATCAACCAAAAATATTTGAAAATGATCCACAAAATCCAAAAACATAAAAAAATCAATCAATAAAAAAATTTGCAATAAAATGTCTCACCAGAAACAAATACCCTAGTAGACATACAACAAACACTTTGCACAAAGTCGAACAAAGGATATAACTATCTTATCAAAAATCTGCAACCAAACTGATCAAACAGTCTTATCAATCGTATCAATATCCATATCTATGTGATCATCATCATGTCTTAAACAGAGGAGGATACACTCAAAATCAGATAGATCAGTCTTAAATGGGGTCCACAACTTTCTAAGATTACACATTATCAACCATCTCATCAAACAAATAAAAGAAAAGGCACAATCAGTATAGTTGTTGAGTTTTGTCTAATTTTGTTTTTATCTTTTATCAATTGGGAAAGATCATGTTTCTATGCTACTCAAGGATGTCCAAAAGTGACTAGAGCAGCTATGATGAGCATGATCCTTTTATTTGTTTGTTGTTTGTGGTGTGAACCAATGAAGTTCTGGGATAATGGTGTTATGGGTGTCTGTGATAAGAGTGTTTGGATATTGAACATCACACATACCTTGACTCCTAGCTTCATTCCCATAATGGAGGGTTCACTCCTTGTCTACTACATGTTTGTTCTTGCAATGAGATATCTTTGTCTTGGTTCTTTATACCCTGATGTACGCAGCTTCATTGTTACATAATAAGGCTCAATGATGAATACATGTTGCACTATGAATAAAGACACAAAGGATCATTAATCATGAATCACATCATTTCATTTTTCTAATCTCATAATGCTGATTGTATTAATCAAGATCATTCTTTTTTAGGGATTGACCTAATTTTTCTTTCTCATCATTTCATTATTTTTTATCATCTGGGTAAGTGCACCAAGATGGTGAACAAAAAAGTGGTCACATGCCAAAAAAAAAAAATTCATAACCTGTGTGGGTTCTAAAATTTCAAAAAAATGCAAGGCTTGGTAACACCAAGCCTAGAGAAAAAACAATATAAAAGACCAAAAGAACATTTTTTTTAAATAAAAAAATTTAAAGTTTCTCAAAACCCATATGGGTTTTGAGAAACATATTTATTTTGTGTAGGCCACGGGTTTTGGCCATTTTCAACACCAAAACCTGTGGACCAATAGCAAGGAGCCTGGTCAAGATAGCCCTATTCCAAGTGATCACGCTGGTAAGACAATAGCCATCTGATGGAGGAGATGGCTCCCAAGGATAATGAGGAAACCAAAGTTAATTCTGAGAAGGAAACAAACAAAGGCTCCAAGAAAAACCTGACTAAGAAAAGGGATAGCAAGGCCAAGGATAGTGCTGGCGAGGGGCTTATTCTGGATAATCTCAAGAAGCTCTCGGAGGCCAGAATGAATTTCAATAGATAGACTTACGAAACCCTAAAAAACCTAGAGAAGCAAGGGATAAATTTGGATAAAAAGAGGGAGGATGAAAACAAAGAGCATATTAATTGGAAGCAGGAAATGGAGAACAAGGTAAAATCATTGGAAGAGGGAAAAGAAGTGATGAAAAATCTGATGGGAATTATCCCAAGTATTGTCTCTGCTATTGCCAAAAACCTGGAAGACATTGCCAAGGTCTTTGACCATACTCCTAAACTAGTTGTGGATCTTGACCTAGAGGAGGAGACCATCCAGATTGGAAGTGGTGGTGATGCTACCCCGGCGGGCGGAACTGCGAAGAGAACCAGGGCTAGTATCAAGAAAGTTGTGGCTGCTGCGGCCAAGGACCCTCCCAACCTCAAAGACAACATCAAAGAGCTGCAAGAAATTAGCAGCACCCTCTAGATAAAATCTGATTCCTGGATGGTCTGCTGGCATTTAGGGGCTTTTGTGGGTTTTCCTCAGTTTTCTGCTAGTTTTTTCCTTTTGTTCTATTTCTCTCTGTTTCTCGTGGCTTTGTTGTTTTAGTCTTGCTTGTAAAGGGTTTCGAGGCCCCTTCAAAACCTGCTTTTTCATTAATCAAAAACAACAAGGAGAAGCCAAAAAGGCATAGAACTCACATAGGTTTGGAGCTAATTTTTATTTTCCCAACATTGAGAGCAATTTTCAACAATGGCACCCTGTTGAACAAGTAAGATTTGATTTGTTTGATTATTTTTCTTTGCATTTTAATTAAATTAGGGTTTTTTAATTGATTTAAATTTTTTTTTTATTAATTTGATGTCAGATTCTTCAAGCAATCCCCAAAAATGAAATAGACAACAAAGACCTCCTCCTGCACAAGCAACACAAGAAAACCCTTTTAACATTGCACAAGAGCAACAAGAAAACCCTCAAAATCCTAAAAATGTTGCTCCTCAACAACTACCACCACCCCAAAACCCTCCACTTCCTCCATTAGATCATCTAGATTCCACACAAGATAATCTCATCAATCGCCTTACACAAAATAGTGCCCAAATTTCTATATTGGTGAATAGGTTGAGGACCTCTAGGCTTGAGCACCACTCAACCCTTGCCAGAACACTAGAAGCAATGGCAAATAGTGCAAATGAGGTATCTAGGGAGGTTACGAAATGGGGTTCATGGAGGGATAGATGTCAAACATTTTATGTGGATGGGTTGTCATATGATCAAGTGAATAAAAAGGGCATAGGTAAAGCTGACATATGTGCTCTTTTCACCGATCTTGTTACCAGTAACAACCTAGAACTAAATACGACTTGGTTTCCTATACATTGGTGTGTTCATGCTAGGTTGAAAGAATCTTTTTGGGATAGGTGGTATATGGTCTTTGACCAACCACCTTGTAATAATTGGGAGGTGCCTCTATATTTTCTAAGAAAGTTGTATTGTGAGTTTATCCTCGGTGAGAAGCTGAATTACTTTGACATCTGATAATTTCAGGGTAGAGAGAGAGGCTTTGTGCGAGATAGACCTGGGGCCCATAGGGTGGTAGACCCTCAACATAAGAGGTGCACATCTCCTAACCCCATGGTTCAGGTCATTGTCCCTATATCCTTGAAGGAGTCTATGGAATTACAGACTCTTCAGGCAGCTACATCATTGACTGATGTCATTGTTCAGCATGGCACATAGCTGGTTGGAGCAGAGGATTTACCAACACTTGCAACACCTCCTTCATCAGCAATACCTCCTTCCTCAGTGGCACCTCCTTCATCAGCAACACCTCATGCATCATTTGGCAAAAGCCAACCCATTCAGCATATGTGCCCCACCTACTAGGGTGTATGTTCTGGTCCAGACACTGACATGGATGAGGATGGTGGGACATCTCATTTTTGTTCATGTTATGGGAGTAGATGCCATGCTTCCATTAGAGAGGATGTGGCCCTCACTGATGAACTACTCAATATGTTGTACCCTCTCTATCAGACACAAGTGCATTTAATTATGTTTATGACATGTTATCAATTAAGTGACTAAATCTTATAAAAATAAATGATTTTTTATTTTTAAAACAATTTAAAGTGACATATAAATAAAATGCATTGCAGGGTGCAGCAGGTGCTGGGAGTACACCACATACTGTTCAGTCGACTCCACGATCATGAGTAGTTTCGCCACCAGAGGTAAAGATTTGTAAATTTGTTAAAAATATAATAATACATTGTTATCAAAATATATTTTGTTAATTATATGTATCATTACTTGATATTTTGTAGGGCTTATCAATGGCTGAGATGTCCTAACTTGATGATATCACACTTTCAGCCATTGACTTTAGCCAAGATAGCTATGCGGTACCATTTAGATTTATATATTTTTGACTTAAGTGATATACTAAATACATGTTCTTTTCCCTTATGTTAATTTTTTCTATTAGTTTACCCCACCTGCCTCGAGGACATCTCGTGTGAGAAAGCCATCCTCTAGCACTCCAAGGTAGAAAAAGATATCCTCTCGGACACCCAAATGATAGAAGGTAATTCACTACAATTTAAACTCAATTGTTGAAATGTATTATGATAAAACATGTATATGTAGATATTGATAAATGCACTTAATTTATTTGTTCTATATACAAAAACATATGGGGTTTACGGAATTAATGAATGCACCTGATGTTGATGAGGTTCAACAGAGGGAAGAGGTGATATCTTCATATTCACTTTGGATTGCATCTTTCTTGTTTGAAATAACTAAATCCTTTTATGTCTATATCATATGTTATCATTTTTCATACAGGAAATGGTAATAGCTGCATTAGATTCAACTAGGCCTCCTAAGGTTATAGGAGAACTATACGAGGCTTTAGTGTTCATTTTTTCTACATATGTTAGAAATATTTGTTTTATCTATTTTGTCAACAACTTTGGGTTATGAACTTGTATGATTGTCTTTAAACTATTACAGGCCCCTTCCAAACTTCCTACTATTATTCTACCATTCCATTTCAATAGAAGTCCTACACGTATATTATGGGATCCAACACGACCAAGGCAAAAGGTATGTCTATCTTAGATAAACTCCTTTTCACTAATTGCACAATGGAGTTGAAACCATATAGTTAATTCCTTTTGGATCACTTACCATGGATATAGGAAATGGTCGTAACTAATTCATCTATGACTTTGCCTCCAATGACCACAACATGTCCATCTGAGGTTTCGGTATGCTTTAGTTTTTTAGTCTATTCATTTTTAGTTATTATGTGTTATTTGACATATATGTCATTAACATGTATTAATGTTGTTTTACCAGTTATAGCCTCCTTCAGGACATCCCACGGATCCTCAGGCTCACCAAATTGCAGAAGATGAAGATGAGGTATTCAACATTTTAACTTCAAACAATTTAGAGTTCAGTATTTAGTTATTTTGATGTTATATTGAGAAAATATATCTAATTCGACATTTGAATTGTCCTTGTGCAGCCACCTGCAGAGCCATGTATTACTTCGAAGAGGCTCGATTTTGATGATCTGCCACAGTCATAGATACCGATAGAGACATATAGTTATAGTTGTGGTCATTGAAGGACCAATTTTTTATATATTATAAATTTGTATATGTATATATCGACTTTGATAGACATGGCACATGCCACATTTTTGTAACTATTATTGATTTGGCATCTGTGCCATTTTTTTATATATGTATATGATTATTGTTCATTTTGATATATATGAAACTTGATATTCAATCCAATTTGTTCATTTATATATATGAAACATGATATTCTTGAAACTTAGTTATTTGCTATTGAAATGTGATCAAATTTGTTCATTGTGTATATGTCTTGAAATGTGATCCAATTTGTTCATTACTTGTAACTCATATGGCATATACTTTTAAACTATCTATTGCTCATATTGTGTATACCCAAGTACTGATACCGATAATGTTGATACTGTGTATTTTGATTGAGTGAATTTTCTTTGAGTCCTTTGTGCATGAAGAGATTGGAGTGAAGTTATTATTTCATAAACACATGCTTATGGAGTGAAGTTCATCATTTCAAGAACCAATTAAGACAATATTTGAGCACACAAAGTAGATTTGAAATTTATCTAAGGATGAGTCAGCTTAGGTAAGGTTTTCATTTAAATTTTATTCCATAACAAGTCGGCCTTAGGGTAAGAGACACACCTATTCATCCAAATCACCTATAAAAGAAGAGTTGAAGCACTTATGGATGATCATTGTGAACCTATGGGGTCATGTTTTCACTACCTAAAACATCCTCTCTCAGTTTCGGGCAACTTGATTCCATTTTCTTGTGGTGCGATTTTTTCTGTTGCATCAAAAAACGTCAAAAACCGTCAACGAGAGGTGGCAAAATAGTGCATCTTTTGTTTTCCTTTTCATGGGAATGAACCGTCAGTGTGAGAACATCCAAGTGTTTTTTTTTATGCTACATGTGCCCTTTTCTTTCTCCCCAAGATGTCTGATCATTATGAGCCACCTCGTAGCGACATTTTCCCTTGAGCGCTCAAAGTGGAAAAAATGATCAAACTTTGACATAGTGTAATTTAGAAACCGTGACACTTATGGACAATTTATTTAAACCTATGGGGTTGTGTTCTCACTTCTTAAAAGATCCTCTCTCAATTTTGGGCAACTTGATTCCATTTTCTTGTGGTGAGATTTTTTCTGTTGCATCAAAAACCGTCAAAAATCATCAGCGTCGGTGGCAAAATAGTGCATCTTTCATTTTTCTTGTCATGGGAATCAACCATCAGTGCGAGCACATCTAGGTGTCTGGGTTTACGCTAGGTGTTCCATTTTCTTTCTCCCCAAGACTTCCGATCGTTACGAGCCACCTCATAGCGATGTTTTCCCTTAAGCGCTCAAAGTGAAAAAAATGGTCAAAATTTGACATAGCGTAACTCAGAGATCGTGGCACTTATGGATGATCCATTTGAACCTATGGGGTCATGTTGTTGCTTCCTAAAAAATCCTCTCTTGGTTTCAGGTAATTCGATTCTATTTTCTCATGGTGAGATTTTTTCTATCGCATCAAAAACCGTCAAAAACCATCAGCGAGAGGTGGCAAAATAGTGCATCTTTTGTTTTGCTTGTCATGGGAATGAACCATTAATGCGAGCACATCCAGGTGGCTGATTTTACATTAGGTGTGCCCTTGTATTTCTCCCCAAGACATCCAATCGGTACGAGCCTCCTCATAGTGACGTTTTCCCTTGAGCGCTCAAAGTGGAAAAAATGGTCAAAATTTGATGTAGCGTAACTCAGAGACCATGGCACTTATGGATGATCCATTTTAACCTATGGGGTTGTGTTGTCGCTACCTAAAAAATCCTCTATTGGTTTTGGGCAACTCGATTCCATTTTCTTGTGGTGAGATTTTTTCTGTCGCATAAAAAATTGTCAAAAATCGTCAGCGAGAGGTGGCAAAATAGTGCATCTTTTGTTTTGCTTGTCGTGGGAATCAGCTGTCAGTGTGAGCACATCCAAATGGCTGGGTTTACACTAGGTGTGCCCTTGTCTTGCTCCCCAAGTTGTCTGATCATTACGAGCCACCTCGTAGCGATGTTTTCCCTTGAGTGCTCAAAGTGGAAAAAATGGTTAAACTTTGACGTAGCATAACTTGGAGACCGTGGAACTTATGGATGATCCATTTGAACCTATGGGGTCATGTTTTTTCTGCCTAAAAAATTTTCTCTCGATTTTGGGTAACTCAATTCCATTTTCTTGTGGTGAGATTTTTTCTGTCGCATCAAAAACTGTCAAAAACTGTCAGTGAGAGGTGGCAAAATAGTACATCTTTCATTTTGTTTGTCATGGGAACAAACTGTCAGTGCGAGCACATTTGGGTGATAGGGTTTACACTAGGTGTGACCTTGTCTCACTTCCCAAGATGTCCAATCGTTATGAGCCACCTTGTAGCGACGTTTTCCCTTGAGCGCTCAAAGTGGAAAAAATGGTCAAACTTTGACATAGCGTAACTCAGAGACCATGGAACTTATGGACAATCCATTTGAACCTATGGGTTCATGTTGTCTCTGTTTATAAAATCCTATCTTGTTTTTGGGCAACTTGATACTATTTTCTTGTGGTGAGATTTTTTTGTCGCATAAAAAACCATCAGCGAGAGGTGGCAAAATAGTGCATCTTTTGTTCTGCTTGTTGTGGGAACAAACCGTCAGTGCGAGCATGTCTACATGGCTAGTTATACACTAGGTGTACCCTTGTCTTTCTCCCCAAGATGTCCGATCATTATGAGCCACCTCGTAGTGACGTTTTCCCTTGAGCACTCAAAGTGGAAAAAATGACCAAACTTTGACGTAGCGTAACTCGGAGACCGTGGCACTTATGGACAATAAGTTTGAACCTATGGGGTCATGTTGTCTCTACCTCAAAAATACTTTCTCGGTTTTGGGCAACTCGATTCCATTTTCTTGTGGTGATATTGTTTCTGTCGCATCAAAAATCATCAAAAACCGTCAGCGAGAGGTGGCAAAATAGTGCATCTTTCATTCTGCTTGTCGTGCGAATGAATCGTTAGTGCAACCACATCCAGGTGGCTAGGTTTACACTAGGTGTTCCCTTGTCTCACTCTCCAAGACATCTAATCGTTATGAGCCACCTCGTAGCAACGTTTTCCCTTGAGCGCTCAAAGTGGAAAAAATAGTCAAACTTTGATGTAGCGTAACTCGGAGACCATGGCACTTATGGATGATCCATTTGAACCTATGGGGTCATGTTGTCACTGCCTAAAAACTCCTCTCATGGTTTTGGGAAAATCGATTCCATTTTCTTGTGGTGAGATTTTTTCTATCGCATCAAAAACCATCAAAAACCATCAGTGAGAGGTGGCAAAATAGTGCATCTTTCATTCGGCTTGTCATGGGAATGAACTGTCAGCATGATCACATCTAGGTGGTTGGGTTTATGCTAGGTGTGCCCTTGTCTTGCTCCCCAATATGTCTGATCATTACAAGCCACCTCGTAGCGACATTTTCCCTTGAGTGCTCAAAGTGGAAAAAATGATCAAACTTTGACGTAGCATAACTCGGAGACCATGACACTTATGTATGATCCATTTGAACCTATGGGGTTGTGTTATTTTTACCTAAACAATCCTCTCTCAATTTTAGGCAACTTGATTCCATTTTCTTGTGGTGAGATTTTTTTTGTCGCATAAAAAACTGTCAAAAACCGTCAATGAGAGGTGGCAAAATAATGCATCTTTCATTTTGCTTGTCATGGGAATGAACCATTAGTGCGAGAGTGTCCGAGTGGTCATTTTTACACTAGCTTTTCCCTTGTCTCACTCCCCAAGATGTCCAATCATTATGAGTCACCTCGTACCGACGTTTTCCCTTGAGCGCTCAAAGTGGAAAAATGGTCAAACTTTGACGTAGTGTAACTCAGAGACTATGGCACTTATGGACGATCCATTTGAACCTATGGGTTCGTGTTGTTGCTGCCTAAAAAATCCTATCTCAGTTTTAGGCTATTTCTACTAACCCTTCAAATCGGGTAATTCAATAATAACTCAAAACTTTCTCAAAACACTTGGAAAAAAAATTGCATATTCAGATACCCATTTGCAAGTTATTTAGCATATGTTAGAATCAGACTCAGTTATTTATAAACAAATGGTACAAATTTGGGCTCTCAAACTTTGCAAATCAACCCCATGGACACTTTCATATATAAAATTTGGCATCTTATATAAACGATCAAACTCATTACTATTTATATTTACAAAATTTTGCATCTAAATATGTAAATTACAACTCGTTGTTGTTTTTTTATACAAAACTTAGCATCTAGATATGCACATTACAACTCATTGTTGTTTTTTTATACAAAATTTAGCATCTAGATACGCACATTACAACTCATTGATGTTTTTATATACAAAATTTAGCATCTACATATGCACATTATAGCTCATATGCATGTTACAGCTCATATGCATGTAGAGCACATCCAAAAAAGTGAAGTTACAACGTTTCGCAAAAGATATATACAAAATTGTCAAAATTATTCTACCATATTGTAGAATTATTCTTCTAGATGGCCCAAAATCAATCAAGTGAACCTTTTGGATCAGCTCTAACCCTTAGTGTCTCAAGTATTGCCTTGTGGCCTAATTCACGAACTTTCCACAAATCCTTGTTAAGAGGTCTACCATGATATTTAATCAAATGAATATTTGTTGCAACAAGAAGGTTTGAGTAATGAAGAATATGTCTATGTGTCTTAAAGTCCTCAAACAACTAGGCATTAGGATTTTCGATAGGGTACCTGCATTTAATAGAAGGATAATGCCAAAATCAATACAACGACTGCTGAATAAATGAGTTTAAGAGGCCTCAATACAATGACACAAAAAGTAATTTGTTCCTTCTTCGTTGTTCTCATCCACAAAAACTACATATACATGACCTGCATTTAATAGAAGGATATAAGTTAATACCAAAATCAGCACAAGTTAATACTAATAAATTAAGCTTAAAATTGTAGCAAATTGCAACCCTTTACCTAGTTCAACTATGTCTGATACATGGTCAAAATCCACTGATGCTTCAATCTAGTTCATTTGTAGTGCTCTAGGAAGTTGATATGTATCTAGGGTTTGCAAAGGTCTACAAGACCATTGGTCAACTCAATCTTTTGATTCACATTCATCCCACAAAAAATGCATACACGAAGAGCAAAAGCATGCAATATTTTCAGTATAAATAACTACTGATGTTGCATTTGAACTTCTAAATGAATGCATGTCACTTGATCTAGTAAGTGTACAACAATCTAGATAGTTTTTAATGTTAGATTCACTTATTAACCAAAAATATATAGAAACCATAGACTTACCCGCATTACCTGGTCCCATCATAGAGCTACACCATTGCACAATTGTTTTTGTATCTATTAACATAGCACCACCTTCGTACTTTAACTCCTCTCTGGTAAGAGATCTTTTCACACATGCGCACCATCATGCTCTCCCTTTCCATGCCCCACCTCAATGAAATTCCAAAAATGTTGCACACCACTTGTCATATGCATCCTAGTCAATTAGTAGAACATCCTTGCATTCTTTAATTATGTGGTGCAATTGTCTAACCATATTAAGTGTTGCTTGTATCTTATATCTCTTTCCCTTAAAATATCATAGAAGACTGTAAAGCATCCTTGCATAAACTCTGAGGAATGAGTATGATCATCACTAATATAGAAGTGATATTCTCTTATAACCTTTATGTCCTCATCGGTGCTATCATGTGCATGCATGAATGTTATGTGTACAAAAATTGTAACTTGTGTAGAGTGGTAATACATAGAGTGTACTTCATTTTTTGTCTTTAGTGTATAATTCTCAGCAAAATCAATGACAGAGACAAAAGTGTCGAGGGGGAAAGTGTCCTTACGCAACTTGAATTGCTCATCTAACCACCTAGCTCTATGTGTGTGACCTATGTACTCATATACTACTTTCTCTTGAAACATCTTCATAAAATCAGCTACGCATATATCCCTTTTCACTAACTCACACCTCTTTAATTATTTTCCATCTTTAACACCATATGTAACTGACTTATATTTTCCAATAGAAACTAGTTCCTTACCAATTTCATGTGTGCTATCCAGATGTAGGCATCTATGCAACTGTTGCAAACCACCACATGCAAGACAAATACCTCTCAAACACATCATCTTATAGTAAATGCACCCGTCATCTCGTCTACATAGTACACTTGAAATAAATTATCTTGGTGACTTAGGAGGTGCTTGTAGACCACATTCCTGAAAAATGTCATTAGTGTGCAAAGTACAATAGATATAGTGATAAATATCATAATGCATGGAAAATTCAACATGGACCCTACAACAACATGTAGTACATGCATGATTAATCTTAACATAAAATGGTTTTGTCATCTCAAAAAATCTTTGAAGAAACCTTTCATAAAATTGTGTTTGAGTTGTATCTAAATAGTGTTTTGGATGTGGCTTACGATTACTAATTCCAATTCACCTTCTAAAAACATCTCTTTGGTTGGGTGAAACCCTTGTGTTGTCATGCCAATATTTCTCAATTAACGTTCTTAGTGTATCAACAACAACCTTGTCCTTGTGTGGGAGTCTACTCGAGAATGCCCAAAGAGAATTATTGTTAGGATCCTCAATTTTCTCTTGCCTCTCTAAGGCATAGTGTAATGTGGTTCTACTTATCCTTAATGACTTGCTTGTTTTGCTTATTAAATGAGATTTTTCCATTTCCTTTCCCATTATGGTTGATGTGAGGACACGATGAGTAACATTAGCATCTTTAGTGCGTGATTTAGAACCAATGGCTTGGTATGCATCATAAAGATTTCTCACAATGGTTCTTTCACTATTATTTTCGGATGTTCTTAAACCCAAAATTTTCATTGTCTCTCTCAATTTCAGATTTTTAATCATTTCAGCAACTAATCGGCATCTTTCACTTTGATTTAAGTTTTCAAAATGGTTATTCCAAATTCTTCTAACCATTCTTCTACAAGTTCTTTCGAAAATTTTATCATGCATTGGCTTCACAATATTTTCATCAATATCTATTAGGAACTTCGGTTTTCTATGAATTATTCTAAGAGGTGTTAAGATTGGTGCATGCTCTTTGTTTTCATTAGGTGCATTATGTGCATTGATCACATCAAATTCAAATGGTATATCTTCTTCAATTTCATTAACATGTGCATTCATCATATGTATTTGAATTGGTGTATGTTGATCATTTTGATTTGGTGCATTAATCATATCAATTTCAATTGTTGAATGTTCATCACTTTCATTAGGTGCATTAGATGATGTACCTTCATGTAATCTCTTCATACACTCCCTTTGTCTTTCCTTTGCTGCCTCTCATTGTCCATTTGTTCCTCTCTTATTCTTTCCCATTGTCCTACACATAACATCATGATGACAATCCACAATCAAATAGCAAAAAAACAACAAATGATCATCATTTTGTTATAATCTAAAGTAACAATAATTAAATAACTTCAAAAAAAACCAAAATACAAGACAAATAAATCATGATCAAAGCAAAAAAACAACAAATGATCATGATTTTGTTATTATATAAAGTAACAATTATAAAATAACTTCAAAATCAATCATTCCAAAGCAAAAGTGACAAAAGAATATGAAAACTTGACTGTTACTATCCCACAAAATCATGTACAAAAGCAGTGGGGCCTTCAAACAACTTGCAATGCTAGTTTTTAGGCCATTGGGACTAAAATATATAAATATTTTACCATAACCCATACGAGTTATGGCAACCTTATATGTCAACAT
Source organism: Cryptomeria japonica (assembly GCF_030272615.1). Classification (NCBI taxonomy): domain Eukaryota; kingdom Viridiplantae; phylum Streptophyta; class Pinopsida; order Cupressales; family Cupressaceae; genus Cryptomeria; species Cryptomeria japonica. The sequence goes on along the minus strand of NC_081410.1, from coordinate 85,044,854 downwards.
TCACAATTTCTCATAGCCCATACGGGTTATGTAGAACTAGAAGTTTTGGCCTTAGTTCTACATAACCTGTATGGGCTATGTAGAACTAGGAAAAGGAGAGGGGGAGAGGGAGAGAGAGAGAGACTAGGAAAAGGAGAGGGGGAGATGGGGAGAGGGAGGGAGAGAGCAAGATTTGGAAAAGGAGAGGGGGAGAGGGAGAGGGAGAGAGAGGGAGATTGGGGAAAGGAGAGGGGGAGAGGGAGAGAAAGCGAGATTGGGAAAAGGAGAGGGGAGAGAGAGAGAGAGACAAACAAACAAACAGACAGATAGATAGATAGATAGAGAGAAGATGGGGAGAATAGGATAAAGAGAGGGAGATTGGGGAAAGGAGAGGGGGGAGAGAGAGAGAGAGAGAGAGAGAGAGAGAGAGAGAGAGAGAGAGAGAGAGAGAGTAGGGGATGGGAAGAGAGGGTGATTGGGAAAGGAGAGGGGGCGAGGGACAAAGAGGGAGAGAGGGAGGGAGATTGGGAAAAGGAAAGAGGGAGAGAGGGATGGAGAGAGGGAGAGAGATTGGGAAAAGGAGAGAGAGAGAGAGAGAGAGAGAGAGAGAGAGAGAGAGAATAGGGCGAGGGAGAGAATAGGATAAGGAGAGGGGGAGGGAGAGAGAGAGGGGGAGAGATAGAATTGGGAGAGAGGGAGAGGGAGGACGGAGATGGGGAGAATAGGATAAAGAGAGGGAGATTGGGGAAAGGAGAGGGGGAGAGGGAGTGAGAGGGAGAGAGGGAGGGAGAGAGAGGGAGATTAGGAAAAGGAGAGGGGGAGAGGGAGAAGGAGAGAGGGAGGGTGGAGAGAGGGAGGGAGATTGGGAAATGGAGAGAGAGAGAGAGAGAGAGAGAGAGAGAGAGAGAGAGAGAGAGAGAGAGAGAGAGAGAGAGAGAGAATAGGAGATAAGAAGAGGGAGAGAATAGGATAAGGAGAGGGGGAGGGAGAGAGAGGGGGAGAGATAGAGGAGAAATTGGGAGAGAGGGAGAGGGAGGACAAAGATGGGGAGAATAGGATAAAGAGAGGGAGATTGGGGAAAGGAGAGGGGCAGAGGGAGAGAGAGAGAGATTTGGAAAAGGGGGGGTAGAGAGAGAGATAGGGAGAGGGAGAGAATAGGATAAAGAGAAGGGGAGGGAGAGAGAGGTGGAGAGAGAGAGAGAGAGATAGGAAGAGGGAGAGAATAGGAGAAGGAGAAGGGGAGGGAGAGAGAGGTGGAGAGATAGAGGAGAAATTGGGAGAGAGGGAGATTGGGGAAAGGAGAGGGGGAGAAGGGGAGAGAGGGAGATTGGGAAAAGGAGAGGGGGAGAGGGAGAGAGGGAGGGAGAGAGAGGGGGATTAGGAAAAGGAGAGGGGGAGAGGGAGAAGGAGAGAGGGGGGATGGAGAGAGGGAGGGATATTGGGAAAAGGAGAGAGAGAGAGAGAGAGAGAGAGAGAGAGAGAGAGAGGAGAAATTAGGAGAGAGGGAGAAGGAGAGGGAGAATAGGATAAAGAGGGAGGGATTGGGGAAAGGAGAGGGGGAGAGGGAGATTGGGAAAAGGAGAGAGAGAGAGAGAGAGAATATGAGATAGGAAGAGGGAGAGAATAGGATAAGGAGAGGGGGAGGGAGAGAGAGGGGGAGAGATAGAGGAGAAATTGGGAGAGAGGTAGAGGGAGAGGGAGATTGGGGAAAGGAGAGTGGGAGAGGGAGAGAGAGGGAGATTGGGAAAAGGAGAGGGGGAGAGGGAGAGAGGGATGGAGAGGAGGGAGATTAGGAAAAGGATAGGGGGAGAGGGAGAAGGAGAGAGAGAGAGAGAGAGAGAGATGATAGAGAGAGAGAGAGAGAGAGAGAGAGAGAGAGAGAGAGAGAGAGAGAGAGAGGATAGGGGGTAGGAAGAGAAGGTGATTGGGAAAAGGAGTGGGAGAGAGGGAGAGGGAGAGAGGGAGATTGGGAAAAGGAGAGGGGGAGAGGGAGAGAGATGGAGATTGAGAAAAATGAGAGGGAGGGAGGGGGAGAGAGGGAGATTGGGAAAAGGAGAGAGAGAGAGAGAGAGAGAGAGAGAGAGAGAGAGAGAGAGAGAGAGAGAGAGAGAGAGAGAAAGAGAGAGAGAGAGAATAGGGGATATGAAGAGAGGGAGATTGGAAAAAGGAGAGAGAGAGAGAGAGAGAGAGAGAGAGAGAGAGAGAGAGAGAGAGAGAGAGAGAGAGAGAGAATAGGAGATAGGAAGAGGGAGAGAATAGGATAAGGAGAGGGGGAGGGAGATAGAGGGGGAGAGAGAGAGAGAGGAAAAATTTGGAGAGAGGGAGAGAGAGAGGGAGGGTGGAGATGGGGAGAATAGGATAAAGAGAGGGAGATGGAGAGAGAGAGAGAGAGAGAGAGAGAGTATAGGAGAGAGAGGGAGAGAAAGAGAGATTTAAGATAATGAAAGGGGAAGGGAGAGCGGGGAGAGGGAGAGAGATAGAGAGAGAGAGAGGGAGAGAGATAGATAGAGAGAGAGAGAGAGAGAGAGTAGGAGGAGGAGAGGGTGAGAGACATGAGATAGAGAGAGAACAAGAAGGAGAAAAGGGTGAGATAATTGAAAAAGAGAGAAGTGTGAGGGGGAGAGAGATGAGATAGAACTCAAGGAAGATAATTAGGGCTCAGAATAGAAAAAGACAATGATGGGGGAAGTAAGATGAGAGAAAGAGAGGACAAGAAGAGATACATGCATGTATACAAACATATATACATATATCTATATAAATATATGTATATATAACTATAGATATGCATATATACATACATAAACACATATTATCTAGGTATGTCTAAAACATGTGTAGTAAATGCTAAGTTTACAAGCATACATTATTATGTCTTCATAACCCATACGGGTTTTGTGAAATAAAAAAAAATGTTTTTAGTTATTCATAACCCGTATGGGTTTTGTGAAACAAAAAAAAATAAATCTAGTTTTACATAACCCATATGGGTTATTTAGAACTGCGAATAGTACTTTTAGTTTTTCAAAAACTGTGTGGGTTTTGGCTTGGTAAAAGGGTTGGAAAATGACCCTAAGGCTTGCAAGCCCATTTTCCCCCCTTTTTTTGTTCCTTTACACATTTTTTCATCCTCCACCATGATTTCTTGACTTCATCATCATCAGGTTTACAAATGATCAAGTGGGTATCTCTAAAATTAAAACCATAATCTCACACATCTTCTTAGTTTTCTGACCATATAAATTTTTCTATTTTTGGACAACATTAGCATAGTAAACTTGCTTGAAGAACTTTCTTTGGCATGGTGGACCTATAATAGGTGTAGTACCTATCTAGGTTATGGACCAGTATCATGTTATCATGTACTCTACACGTTACCAAGATGTTTAGAGATGATTTATGGATTGGTTATTGTTGTTTTGGTTTTAAGCCGACATGGCATATCATTGTAATATGGAATTATGTAATGATCTTATTGTAATATCTTTTCGGTGGCCGAACTAATTAGTTTAGGCCTTAGGGTTTGTATAAAATATGTAAGATCTCATTGTAGAAAATGTGTCATGGACTTGGAATGCAATATCATATGCGAAGGAGATTTGGTCGATCATAGGTGATTGAATTAGGATTAAGGAAGAAGGCAAAGGCCTCCAATATTGAGCTTAACTAGGACTGTAATTAGGAATGGTAGATGCTATCTCTGGTAGTTCACTCTATTGGATTGTTGTCCATTTATCTTGAGATGGTTTTAGCCTCTTTGTAGTCAATGAGACTCTTTTGTAATGAGCAGCATGCTCTAGGCAGTGTGCTTTCCTACATGTGTAAGCCCCTCATTGTAACACACACTTTCTGCAGAAGTATCATCTGATTGTGGGTAGGCTTCCCACCGTGGTTTTTCCCTTTCTGGGTTTTCCATGTATAAATCATAGTGTTATGTGGTATGGTTTCTTTGCATTGATTATCTGTTTAATTATTAAGTTGTATTGTTTACCGGTATCTATTTCTGCTTTACCGGTATTTAATCCAGTTAAATATTATTAAGTGGATTGAATGTTATAATCTATTAATAACTAATTCACCCCCACCCCCTCTCAGTTGTTCACCAGTTATCCTAACATAAACATCATATAATCATCACATAGAGCTGCATCACATAGAACTGCATCACATAGAAAACATAAGTAAAATCATATAGACTCCATAATATAAACATGCATCATCAATAAAACACATGCATATAGACCATCGCCAAAACTGCATGGCTAGATCAAGATACTACTCAAGTGCATCCTGAATCAATATTGCTCTATGTACAACCTCATCACACTCTCTTCAGAGATGATCCCTCTCCTGTATCCATGTTGGCTACTCCTAGACAACCACAACCCAATCATCACGTCTCCCCTACCTCTCTCTCGCTAAGGAATCCTTAAGGTTCTAGATTCGTGCTTTCAAGACCTATGGATCATTGTCATCATCATCCCTCCATGTGTACCTACCTCTGAAACAGGCACATCCTCCATCTCTAGCATATCACTATCATATGAGCTCTCCCCCTCATCTCCCTCATTGTCAGATGATCCATAAGATGAACTATCATCCTTGCTACTAGACTTAGTGTCTCCATCGATGTTACCTCCTCATCCTCCTCCTCTATCTCCTCCTCCTCACCCACTATAGCAATGGCTACAACCCATCCACCTTCTCCATCCCATCCTCCTCCTCCATCTTGTCCTCCTCTCCCCCTCCCTCCCAGTGGCCTATGGTGTTGAATCTTCTATGGTAAGATAGGAATGGTAGGATCTGTCAAAGAAACATGTCTACATGGCAACCACCAACCATCATATTGAGGCGTAGTCCCTAGATCCACTGGCCCAGCTCTCCAACCCCACTACATAGGAATAAGAGCATCAAACTCAGTAATAGTAATGTGTGGCTGAACACGCCCCCCAATATCCAACCTCTTGACATATCTTAGCAAAATAGCTTGTCACATCAGGTATGCCCTGTATCTCTCCAAACTGATGGAGTACATGATCTAGAAGATGAATATCAATGATCCGAAACTGACCCACGTCGGGACCAATCAAATACCTCTTCTCTCTACAATAAGGAAATTTTTATGCATCATTGGCCCAATGGGGGCAACCAAGGTAAGGCCTCCATGTAAAATACTGTAAGATATCAAATCGATGCCTCATCCTAAAGATCTACATGAAAAATCGGTCAAGCAATAGCAATATGCTCCCATATCAAAAAATAGAGTAGTGTAACCCCACATCCTATAGATACCTGTCTAAGATACACAATGTCATGCATCTGATGGTACAAAGTGCCAAGCAGACAAGGATACCATGCGAACACCTGTCTGTGCACAATCATGTCATGTATAACTTTGCCCCAACCAACTAGGAACCCATGTGTCCTCCTATTGAGAATCAATAAACCTGCTACTATACTACATAATACAATGGTGAGGTCATCATAATCCATCACCTCCGAAGGTATCTCATATCGGCCTCTAATCAAGAGCTCCTCCTCTATTCACTCAGGCAGCTCACACATACCTATTATCCCAACTCTATGATCATATACTGCCCTGGCAACATGAATGGGAATGTGCAAGATGTGCCATACATCCTCCAAAGTGATCGACACCTCTTTAGTATGTAAATGGAATGAACATGTCTTGTAATGCCAACACTCAACTAATGTTTTGATCATGACCCTATTAGTCATAACCTTGGGAAAGTGCAATACATGATATAACCAACATGTCGAACCAAGGCAACATCCTCGACACTCAACTCAAATTGAAGATCGAGACCACAAGGTCTCATCTGTCTACATACCAGTACACTCAGGTTCTCTTGAAAATGAACAACAAGAAAAAGTCAGACAAGTATTCGCATGATAAAATTCAAACATACATATTGAAAAATCAACCTAATCAATAAATGCGAACTAGTTATGATATATGTGAACTAATAAACACAAATGCGAACCAATAATATCAAATGCACATCATTTGATAAATGTGAATTATTGAGAACAAGTGCACATCATTATAGACAGATGCAAACCATTAAATACAATTGCGAATTAAAAAAGTAGATGTGCAATAGTCAAAACAATTGCAAATTAATAAGGACAAATGCACACAAAATGATATACAATTGTGCATCAAATAAAATTTGGAGCTTTGAGAAATATTTGGAAAATCTAGCACAAACAGGCCAAAATAAGTAAATTTTTCAGAATACGCACCATGCCTCCAGTCCCAGGTGGTCTCTGGTATGATCGGACTCCATCGGATAAGTGCAATTGTGCTCGAAAGCTAGCCATGATACTCACAAAGTCGTAGGAAAGCTCAAAAATCAAAACAGAACTCCAAGAACTCAAATGAATGCAAATGAGCAAATGAGAGGGCAAAATCACTATTTATAGCTCAAAATTAGGGTTTTTACCACTTCGATGACTATGATCCCCCTGAACTTCAACACACTTGTAGGAAGATCAAATGGAATCAAAATTGCGCAAAACTTGAAACGATTTCTCACTAGCACTATATCAAAAAAATGGTCTCAATTTCATAATTTTTCGACCACTTTTCCAGAGGGGGCATATTTACACCTAAAGCATCACTGGGGCATACTCGGGAATACCGGGGTAGAAAGTTTTTGTTTTCTTTAAAACAATGTCATTTCAACATTGTATCAAAGAGAGGCAAATGTAGACACCTAAAAATGTCTTGTCAATCATGTACTAATTTATCATCTTATTAGTTAAATAATTATTTAATTAAGCTAATTTGTTCCTCTAAACTAATTTAATCATCAGTTTCAATCATTGCTAATCATCTAATTTCTATCTATTAATCAATTCATCATTTACCCACTTCTCAAATATTAATTAAATATTAATTATTTAATTAATTACGATTAATTCCCTTAATTAAATAGGACCTTTATTATTTAATTAATCCCATCTCTAATGATTAAATAATTTCATTTAAATTATTTAATTAATTAACTTATTCCTTCAAATCCCCAAATTTGAATTTCAACTAATTCCATCTAATTTCATTTTCTCAAATTCACATTTCACCAAATCTGAATTTCAATAAAATTCAGTAAATCTCATGTGCATTTCATCATTTGAAAGTCCAAATTCAAATCCAAATAACATGAAATTGAATTTCAAATTCAAATTCCTACAACACATGTTGAAAATCCTAACTAGTTCATCAAATCAATTAACTAATCAGTTAACTCTTTAATCTCCCCTTTTCACTCCAAATCACCTTTTCTGACTAATCAATCAATTCAGTCTTCTCCTCAATCAATCTAGTCAACTGGCTAATCTATTCAGTCATCTCCCTAATCAATTCAGACTACTAATCAATCAAATGAGTTAAAAAATCAATCTATCTTGTTAATAGATCAATCAATTCACTTAACTAATTAATCAAAATTAGTTATCTATCAATCAGCACTTCAGTTCAATTTCTCCCCCCCATCTCACTTAAAAATCTATAAAAGCAAGGCTTATTTCCCAATTTCAATCTAGATTCACTATATTCAAGATAATTGTCTATCTTATGCAGGAAATCCTAGTGCAACACCTGAGAGCCACCTACATACACAATTTGGAGAAGAGCAATGGAAGCTTTGTTGAATCAATTGAGGTTGTTTAATTAAAATTTTGTTATTCAATTGATTTAAGCATTATTTCATTGTCATTTAGGAGTGTTTCTAATTAGATTAGATTTGTGATTCGCTCTTATAATCTAATTGATTTTATGATTGAATTTACCCCTCGAAATAGTAAGATGGACAATGAGGAAATGATTCTCAATTTACTCATTTATGAATTATATGTCCTATAAATTTTGAAGTTTGATGAACCTCTCGAAGATGTATTTTGTTCATGATTCTTGACTCCAATTTATAAGTTTGGACCTCTCTGTTTGCAAGATGTGAAGGTTTTCTATTTTTTGCTTTCTATAGAATGCCATGTCAATTGGTCTTCTAGTTTTTTTGTAGTGACCATGAAGTGACTTGGAATGGCATTATCATCTTTATCTCCCCTACATGCCATTAGTTTTTGGATTTTTAGTGTTGTGACCTAGCCTACTATGCATTATGGGCTCTTTTCAACATTAATAATCATTTATTTTGGATTATTAATTTTTATACCTCAAATTATGTTATTGATAAAACTTCCCTTTCGAGATGGATTGCTAATTCATTTCTATCTGCCACTTGGATTTTATCACTTTACTATGATAAAGATGATATATGAGAAATGTGGGTCATAACCTATGCATTAGACTATAACTCATGAAAGAGACGATTTGTATTTCATGCACAATACAATAGGACTTTTTGATCCATATCTTGGTTGTTCCTAGGATGATAAACCATGGTACAAGTTTAGTAATTTAATATATGATGAATACTAAGAGGAGGGGTGAATTAGTATACCAAAAATTACTGAACTCAAACACTTTACTAGTCTAGCTGTAAACCAGTATAATGGTCTAACTAACAAACTAGTTAATGCAAATGCAAACAAAACAACAAGGCATTCACCCACAGAAGCACAATCACCATAACAAAAGAGATTTTGATGTGGAAACCCAAATGGGAAAAACCACGATGAGATGAAACTCACAAGTAACTATCTGGAGAATAGTAACCAAACCAGTTAAGGTCATACAATGTTCTTTACCAGAATAGATCCTATTAGGAATCTCAATCTCTGTTAGGAGATAAGTTTGATTAAAGACTACCTTGTGAGAGGATTTTAGATCCACAGATGTGAATCACCTTGTTAGAGGATTTACAAAGTCCTTTTTGGGCCTACCCAGTTAAGGGTTTCTAACTTGTCAAAGATGTGAGTAATCAACAAGTGAATGATCTAGCAAATAGCACAGTCTGATTGGTTAGATCCATGATAGCTCATTGCTAATGCATTTCACCATTACTTCAGTCTTCAGTAAATCCACACTTTGTTACAACACACAAACTTGATCTTTTTTGTTAAGATCGCACATACAAGAATTCATCAACCAACAGAAACCCTAATAGCTACACACACATTTTAAAACCCTAGACACAATGTCCTTAAAAGGAATCTGATTTCATGTCGGTCCAATAGGATTACATTGCAAGTTCCTAGGTTCATTGTATCTAGACACATTTGGTAACATGACACAAAATCACCGTCAAAGTGTCGATGGATGGTAACTAATCACAAAGATATACCGGTTGGTAACTCATCATAGGGTATTACCGGTTTATACAATTTTACCGATTACCAGTTGGTAACTCGGAGTAATATCGGTTTAACAAATTACTAGTTGGTAACTCAGAGTAATACCAGTTTAACTATTAGAAAAATTACTGGTTGACAAAAATGAAGACTGGGAAAATGATAACTGTCGCTTCTAGTTCCTTTGCTCTGTTCCGCTTGAGATCTTCAAACCGCTTGAGGTCCTCATGCCGCTTGAGAAGAGTAAACACTTTCTGCAAGACACCGATAGTCTAAAGACTATAACATAATACTAGTTTGAAACAAATACCAGTTGAGCATAGCTCATACATACAAAAAGTGATCTCATAGCAAGTGTGTGTCCATCAATGACAATCACAACATAATCATAAAAAATGCCAACAATCTCCCCCTTTGGCATTGATGGAAACACTTAGGAAAATTTTTGACATCTAAGTGTTTTTACAAAAGAAATATGCCATAATAAAAAATACTCCCCCTAAGCATATACACTATACCTTTGCAAAAAAAAAAATGTATACTACTTCCTTACAAAGATAAACATGAGTATACATAGCATGCATCAAAATTTTAAATACCAGAATACTTCTCCCCTTTTGCCAACAATGACAAAATACAGCTGAATAACCCCTGTTTCTATTAGCTAAAAAAAATGTTTATGACAATAAAGAGTGAAACTTGTCAAAAACTGATTTAAAGTCTTGCATAAATTGCTTCATGGATAAGGACCATGACTCAAGTAATAAGGTAGCAACTTCACTCTCCATTTGCATCTGGGATACCTGTTCCTCCATGGCGTCCAAGGTACTCATCTCTTGAGTAATCGTCAAGGCATCCAGATTGAGATAGCACTTCTAACATATTTGTAGTCTTGGTAGTAGAACCAGTTGTAGTTCATACGAATCCTTGGTCTGGTTGCTGATCTCCAAATCAATTCTTATAGCCTAAAGTTGAAACTGGTGAACATTTTGCCCATAGGCGATAAAGGAATCATATAGGGTCTTGAAGGTGCTTATGAATGTTTGCAAATCAGTTTGCAATTTATCTTTCTAGGCAAGCACAACATCATAGAATAGATGGGGTAGACATATCTTACTAAGCACCAATTTCCCCTCATCCATTGCATCTCCGATGTCCTTCTGTGCCTTCTACAGATCGGATCGGAGCTCATGTAACTTTTTCACCAAGGCAGTGTTCAAAGCCTTTTGAAGCTCCTTCTTGGCATGCGCTTTAGCAACATCTTCCAGGCTTTGTACCTGGTCCTCCACAAATGTGCATAACAGTTATAGTTGGGCCAGAGAGGAATCGATACTAGGGAGGTTGGTACTGGGTATCAAACCGGTAAGAGTGTCCACTACTGCTTGGATCATGTCTTGCTCCTTCTTCCTCCTTATCACCTCTAGGCATTCTTGAGCAAGCTTAATGCTTTGTAGCAGCTCCGATTCATTAGCAGATTGGAGGTCAATGGGACAAGTAATGTCAATTAATTTGACTTGACTACTGGTTACCTTTGGGGTCTCCACCTATGTGCTCTATGCTTCTTCCTCCTTCTCTTTGGCTCTTAACCTATCTTCTTCCGCCTTCTTTTTCTCCTTTGCTTCTTGCTTTCTTTTCTCTTCTTCCTTCTTCTTCTCTTCTTCTTTTTGCTCCTTTTCTTCTTCATCCTTCTTCTTCTTCTCCTCTTCCTGCTTCTTCTTCTCCTCTTCTTGCTTCCTCTTCTCTTCTGCCTTTCTCTTCTCCTCTTCTTGCTTCTTCTCCTCCTCTTCCTACTTCCTCTTCTCTTTTACCTTTCTCTTCTCCTCTTCCTGCTTCCTCTTCTCCTCTTCCTTTCTCTTTTCTTCTTCCTGTTGTTTCTCTTCTTCTTTATTTTCTTCTTCCTTCTTCTTCTTCTCTTCCTCTTGTTTCTTGTCCTCCTCCTCTTTTCTCTTTTTCTCTTCTTCTTCCTATTTCTTTTTTTCTTCTTCATGTTGCTTCCTCTCTTTCTCCGCTTGCTCCTTGGCAGCTTTTTCTTTGTCCTATTTTTCTTGTCCTGCAACTTTTGATGGTGTACCCGGAGTGACATTTTCACCATTCAAGGCATCAACATCAATAGGGTCCATTTGATCAGTGACCTGTTCTCCTTCACTATCATATACCTCTTCCGGTTTATTGGTTGCCGGTTCTTTCTCAACTTTCTTGTTGGCTTTAGCCACTTGATGCAACCTTAAAGTGGCTTGGGCATGAGACTGGGTATCTTTTACCACTTCAAGAACTTTTCCTTCAAGCAATAACAGTCACCTTATTCTCATGAAGAAGAGGCCCTTATATCTTTCCACTACTTCATAAAGTTCAGTTTTAGGCACATTAGGAAAGTATTGTGCAAATACTTCATCTCTTATTTCCTATTCCTTCTCTATGGCAATGCACCACTTGTTATCTAAAGAATTATACAAAGAATCAAGTGTCTCAGATTTAATTTCTGATGGCCACCAGTCATTAATACATAAATAATTGATGACTTCCTATTCAACTTCCTTCTTTTCATCATCATTAAAATCATCGAAGCACTCTTTCAAATCACCAAGTACTTTTCTTCTAATATTCTTAATTGTTCTTTGACAATGTGTCAAAGGTTTGTAGGAGGAAATATCAATATTTATCAGTGCAGATGTTGCCGGTTCATTCTTTGTCTTTTTCCTTATTTGCCTAGTCTTCTTAGGCTATTCTTTAGACACAGTGTCCTCTGAGTCTGGTGTGGTGTTTTTTGTCTTCCGCTTTCTCTCAAAGACTTTGGCGGGTGCAGCTTTCAGTTTCTTCTTTGCTGGTGACCGCTTGGTCACTTTGGGACTTGTTGTGGTAACCGGTGTCGATACTAAAGGCACTGCCTTTCCCTTCTTTACTGACGGTTCTTCAACCGGTGTAACCCTTTCCAAATTAGTGCTGGTTCTCTTTGCCTTTGGATCAAGGGGTGAGGCGATTAGGGTAGAGGCATACCCATATAGCATGTCATATATTACCTCATATCCCATCGGTTCCACTTCTTCTTGTCTAGGCTCAACCACCTCGATTATGCAGTCATCAACTCCGATGGTGAAGCAGATGTCATCTTCATATTTCTTGACAATATCACCTGATATTCTCACTCTTTGGCTCATTTTACGTCTGAACTCATCAAAGTATTTGTTCAGAACTTCTAGATAACTGGTCCCAACTGCTTGAAGGCTTTCCTTGATTTGCTTTGTAACTGGTTGGTCAGCAGACAACTGAATATCTCTGACTCTTGGGAAGTAACCTTGGAAGTAGATGAACACCCCAACCAATAGTTGTCCAAACTTAAATCTCAAGGCATTGTCCTGTTTAATCGACTTTAGGTTCACTAGAAGTCACCTTTGCATATAGGTGCATAAGCCAAATGATGCATCTTCTATGATCATCTGGTAGGTAGCATTTACCGCTGCAGTAGAGACAGAGTTGATCCTGCTAGCATAAAATGTCCAGTAACCTATTACCATGTAGGCATATTTGACCAGATCATCCTTGATGGGATTGATGGTCATTCCCTGTTGGTCGCTCACAGAACCGGTGAGCTTGGTCATTTCTGTCTTACTGATCTTCCTTAGAGCTGGCACTTCACCGACGTTACAGAAATTGATGATGACATGAATCGCTTCCAGTGTCATGTCATGCATCCACTCTAAGTAAATTTTATCATCGTTCACTTTGCTTAGAATGATGCAGATGTGATCATCTAAAAACTCTTCAAGGAAATAGACTGCATTGTGAAGCTTCTTCTTTTCTAGGATGCTATATTTCGGTTTAATCTTCTTGTCCTTCTCACAGAATAAACTCAACTAGGAATGGATTACAAGAGATCCTAAGTCTTCAATTTTATAGTCAATGTAATCAGAAATGCCTTCCTCCACTATAACACCAACGGGTATTTGAGATAGGGCATTCTATTTTTCCTTCCGTTGAATGAAGTCTAGTAGATCAATGGGTGCACCAAGGCTAGAGTGTGATGCGGAAGCCATGATAAACATAGAAATTTGAGAAATACCTTCGTAATTCAAAATTTAGGGATTACAAATCACACTGCACCACACACTCCTTCGGTTGCTGAAATACCACTTTGAGCTCTACACTTGACCGATTGATATTCGCTTCTGATTCTTCTTCAAGATTTTGAGAATTCTTCGAATCGCAATCCAAATCGCTTTTTGTCGCTCAATGCTTTAAAAAAAATTCTTCGCTCGAGAACTGATAAGTGAAAAATGACTTGAAAAATCCTTTTAAACAAGTTCTCCACCTACCATAATAAATGCTCCACTATTAGGGTGTAAACCCTAATTTGCCTTTTACCATTTCCAATCTTCTGCTAGTTGACAAGTTGACAAGTATCACTTACCAGTTAAGGTCTTTTACTGGTGTAAACCAGGGGTTTGAGATATTTCACCGTTTAACCCCCCCTAAGCTTTTCTAATGCTTAGTTTGCTAGTTTAGTGACTTCCACACTAGGCGCAGAAACTGGTTCTTCTTGAATCACTTCTTCTGGCTTCTTCTTCCAGGTTTTCTTCATATCCACTTGAACAGTTTCAACATCTATCTTTCCTTCCCAAGTTACCGGTATATCATCCGATATATTCTTTCTCGTTCTACATAATCTTGCTATATGACCTGGTTTGTTGCAATTATAGAAAATCATTCTAGGTGCTCTCCAAGGTCCATTGTTCATGTTTCCATTCTTCCTTCTACATGTTGCAGCAGTGTGACCATTACCATGATAGATCAAACAGGTTGCTCTCCATCTAGTTGCCACTTGATAGCCACTACTTCTTGACTTATAATTATAGGTATTAAACTGTTTTGGGTTCTGGTTCCCAGAGGGTTCAGAAAAAGCTCCTTTACTCCTTTAAGGATACCTTCCGGTGTTGTGCATGACAGACCTGCATTCAAATGCTCTATACCAAAACTTGTTGCATGCATAACAATTACCATTGAATCTATTGGGTCTAGGCTTATCAATTAGAAAATAAGGAAATTTATTGTAAGCCTTACTTCTACATACATTAGCAGGGTGTCCTTCCTTGAAACAATTAAAGAAGACAGGTTTGAACTTTTGCTTACCTTTATCCTTTGGTGTCGATTATTTCTTTGATGCTCCATCTTTTGTTCCAGAGGTCTCACCTTCCTCATATTCAGAGAAACCAAGTCTATTGGTATTCTTTACCAGTTTAGTTATTCAAACTTTTGCTCTAGCTTGACAGTGCTCTTATTGAATTTGGCAAGCATTTCCTTTGACTTAGTAAGTTCTTTGGTAATAGCAGCATTGGATTCCTTCAAGGCTGCATTCTCAGAAATAGCCATGTGTAGTTCACCTTGCATTTCTTCCTTTTCCATTTTATTTTCATGAAGATGAGCGGTAAGTGCACTGATCTCTTGCTTCAGCTTGGAGATCTCATGATCTTTGTCTTTTACCAGATCTTCAACTTTCCTTCAATTCTCAAGCTCTTGACACATTCTGATAGTTAGTCCTTCAAGTTCCCTTCTTAGGTTGGCATTGGACTCATTCAATTTTTCAACTTCTTGAACTAGGGCTTCCATGTCCGCTTCATCAGAAGAACTATTTTCAGTTAGCTCCATCATTTTTTCAGCATGCTCTCTTCTTTTTGCTTGAGAGGCCTTATATTTGACTTTAAGTTCATCATAGGCTTGCTTAGTCTGAGTGAGCCGATGAGTAAGTTCCCTCATAGTGTATTCCCCCATATCTCTTTCCAAGTGGTTAGACTTATAGAAAGGTTGTCTCTGATACCAATTGATGAATACTAAGAGTGGGGCGGGGGAGGTGAATTAGTATACCAAAAATTACTGAACTCAAACACTTTACTAGTCTAGCTATAAACTGATATAATAGTTTAACTAACAAACTGGTTAACACAAATGCAAACCAAACAAGAAGTAAGGCATTCACCCACAGAAGCACAATCACCATAACACAAGAGATTTTGACGTGGAAACCCAGATGGGAAAAACCATGGTGAGATGAAACTCACAAGTAACTATTTGCATAATAGTAACCAGACCAGTTAAGGTCATACAATGTTCTTTACCAGAACAGATCCTATTAGGAATCTCAATCTTTGTTAGGAGATAAGCTCGATTAAAGACTACCTTGTGAGAGGATTTTAGATCCACAGATGTGAATCACCTTGTTAGAGGATTTACAAAGGCTTTTCTGGGCCTACCCGGTTAAGGGTTTTTAACTTGTCAAAGATGTGAGTAATCAACAAGTGAATGATCTAGCAAATAGCACAGTCTGCTTGGTTAGATCCATGATAGCTCATTGCTAATGTGTTTCAACATTACATCAGTCTTTAGTAAATCCACACTCTGTTACAACACACAGACTTGATTTTTTCTATTAAGATCGCACATACAATAATTCATCAACCAACAGAAACCCTAATAGCTACACACACATATTAAAACCCTAGACATGATGTCCTTAAAAGGAATCTTATTTCATGTCAGTCCAATAGGATTACATTTCAAGTTCCTAGGTTCATTGTATCTAGACACATTTGGTAGCACGACACAAAATCACTGTCAAAGTGTCAGTGGATGGTAACTCATCACAAAGATATGCTGGTTGGTAACTCATCATGGGGTATTACCGGTTTATACAATTTTACCGATTACCAGTTGGTAACTTAGAGTATTATCGGTTGACAAAAATGAATACTGGGAAAATGATAACTGTCGCTTCTAGTTCCTTTGCTCTGTTCTGCTTGAGATCCTCGAACCGCTTGAGGTCCTCATGCTGCTTGAGACCGGTAAACACTTTCTGCAAGACACTGATAGTCTAAAGACTATGACATAATACCGGTTGAGTGTAGCTCATACATACAAAAAGTGATCTCATAGCAAGTGTGTGTCCATCAATGACAATCACAACATAATCATCAAAAATGCCAATAATATATGGTCCTAATAGAATGTTTATACTATTAGGAATTAGTGTTCACATGTGTATTTAGGTTAGCATTATTGTATTATTAATAAAATAGTTATGTACATTAATATTAAGTTGTTGAGAAATAACTTAATGTTAAATTATAATGAGGGTTTATGTGTGAGTTGTTAAAACAACTCATATATTTTGGGGAGTGGTTATAGGAGGTAGAATAATCTTCCTATAATATAGGGTATGAAAGTTATATAAATATGTAGTTTGTATTAAACAAAAGATTGAGAACAAAATGTATTATTCTTATATAATATTTTATGTAGCTTCTAAAAACTCTATTTGTTTTAGTTTCAACTGTACATACATAAAAGCATTAAGGGAAGATAAATAATGTCAGTTGTTGTAGTTCCAACTGGCCTGGTAGACATGTATGCAAAACGTGGAAGCAATGACAAGGCAAGTGAACTACTTCAAAGAATGCCTCAAAGAAATGTGGTCACATGGAATTCCATGATTGTAGGATACACAAAATGGATATGTTGAAAAGCCTTTAGAAACTTTCAAGCAAATGCAATTGGCAGATGTTAGGTCAAATTCTACAACCTTTGCCAGCATCTTTCTTGCCTATGCCAAAATAAAAGCTTTGCATATAGAGTATGGACATCCACCAAATCATAAAGGATAGAAAAATATTGTCAAATGTTGTAGTTGCTAAATATATAGTAAGAATCCTTGATAACTAGATTGTGTGATGTTTCAACTATGTATTTGATAGGTTTTAAGGAGCCTAACAATAAACACACTCATCTATAAAGTAGCTATTAGGATATTGTATTAAACTTTGCAGAGATTAGCTAAGTTGGCCTGAAAAAATTGAACTTTAAGCCACTATTAATATTGCTCCTCCAAGTGAAAATGCCTAGCTGAAAACAATCCCAAGTACACAAAAGTCACTGGCAGAGTAAGACCTCCTAACAAACCTGCAAGACTAGAAAGAAATGGAAGTGCAACCCCAATGAACAATGAAATGAAACCATAGAACACTTGAAAACCTAGCACAAATTTAAAGAGGACATGGCTTGGTTATTCTACTTGTATAGCCTACTTCAAAACTATCAAAGACTAGCATAGAATATATCTGAAAGTTGTTGAGACAACTGAACACAACCAATAAGAAAGTTGTTGCCAAAAGCCCCCTTGAAATATCCTTGTTGTGAATGGCATACAAAGCATTTAGAATCCTACCTAGAGGCATCTGCAATAAGAGTAAAAAGCAAGCTTTAGATAGTTTCAATTGCAATTGTTGATTAAGATGCATTATCAATAGGTTTGTCTATAATTAGCTGGTTAAAGCAACCAACAAGCTTTAAATTATACTCTAATTAACATATGTGACTAACTGCAAATCTTTTGGACTCCAAAATATGTCTATTTGTTAGGGAAAAGGATATGTGAGATTGGCATGCCTTGCAATAAGAGTTAATAGAGTTAGTAGTACATGCAACAATATTTGCACATAGCATGGACTACGATACAAATTGAAAGATATTATGAATTTTTGGTACATGATATTACAAACCAAATTGATAGGTGATGAGCATTTTTTAGTATCAAATCCCTGGGCTTAAGCACATATATGCACTAAACCTTAACAATGAAGATGCAAACATCAAAAGAACTAGAAACCCCAATAAGGCAACAATACAAAAGCTGTATTCTTTTTCCATTTTTTCAAGACTATTTTATAAATTTTGAAGATTATTTTATTTTACTTTTAAAAATTGTCACATTAATTAATATTTTTACTTTTAATGTAATTATTTTAAAATATTTTTTCTTATTTTTTTATGATGAATAATGTAATTTTATATTAAAAATATGATATATGATTTACAAAATATTATTTTCTTCATTTTATTTATAAATAGTATTTTGTTACTTCTAAAAAAATAAGTTTTTATTGTTTTTAAGAATCAAGTTATTTGATAGTTAATATATATTTCATTTAAATATATATGATTAATGTTAGTGATAAAACAAAATTTAATATAATAATTATTATTTATAGTGTAATAATATTATAGTTATAATATATAAAATATTTTAATAATAGTATTAAATTCAATAATACTATAATATAATAACAATATAAGATAATAAAATAATAATAAAGATTTATATTTTATTAAAATTTACACAAAAAAATAATTATATATTTTTTTCTTAATTTAATATTTTTATTATATAAAAAAATAATTATTAATTAAAAAGTTATTCAATTTTACTTTCAAAAAATTATCACATTAATTAATATTTTTAATAGTCGTGTCAATTTTTCAAAATATTTGCTTTGTTGTCCCTAAACACTCTTTTGTGAGTCTGTTGTATAGTTCTTAGTTCATGAATGGTGTAAATTATTTTGAATGGGGAAGTTGCAAAAAACAATTGCTCTTCAATAAAAGAATTCTTACTAAGTTACTACTTTCAATTGAAACACGATGTGGACAAAATCTTAGAATTTTATATTCAATTTATGAGTTTGATTATATTCTAAGTTGAACAGACTTTGACTTTGTGGTTAAAATTATCATTAGAGTTAACATTGATAATAATATAATATAAAAAATACAATAATAAAATTAATATGAATAATTTTGTAACAATATGCATATGTTTGTTTGAATGTATACGTATGTAAATTCACTTCTAAACATTACATTTTTCACTTAAACTAATTAACATTTCTAAAATACAGACATAAAGTATATCTTCCTATCAGCATAACTATTGCACCTCATTGAAATGCAAGTGCTAATATATATTGTTTAAGCTGGTCTAAGTCAAAGCTAGGAGATGAAGTGTGAGACACGCTAGGACAAAGTGGTGGTTGAAACTACTTTTCTTTTAACTTAAAATTCACGTGGCTATGTGAATTATGGATTAAAAAACACACCAAAACTTTGATATAAATGCAAATGACCTAGAGCATTGGGCTATAGATTCCATAAATACAAGAACTATTCCCCACGCAAGCTGTCGTATTGTCTTTATTCAACTACTTCATATGCAAAACTGGAAACACATGCACGTAGGCAATCGTGCATACTTCCAATGAATCACCTCATCCTGATCGATATGACATTATCTTTCATTTTCTTTAAGAAAATTTAAAGAATTTGCCAACAGACGTTCTTCGATCATCGTGTTTCTATTAAAATTCTATACATACCAATGTGCATTTGGATTGTAGCAAGAATTTGATTCCTGTATCAGTAGCTGCGATTTACTACATAAATTAACATTGGTCAGTAAATTGTATGGAATTGAATGGAGTTGAATGATTTTAATTACGTTTATAAGATGGGTTTTTTAAGGGATGAAGAAATCCAGTGTTAATCTATTTTCATGTTGATTCTTTTATTATGTATCTTGATACAGAAACTTGCAACGTCTCTTCAAAGAACTCTTTCAGACTGTTCACCTGTAATAAGTTTCCAAACTGAGTGCGAATGTCCTCATATACTGCACAATTAAGAATGAAATGTCTCGGTTTCAACCACTCCTTTGCTGCAGAAAATGCAAATTCGGACATCCCAATCTTCTTTCAGAACTGTCCATCTGCCTATGACACATCTGAATTTGAGATGATGGGACCCAGCCCTAATCTGAACAACTAGAATCCTTGCTTTTCTCTTAATTGTAGTCTTTAAATAAACTTTCTCCCCATGTTTCTAAGGGGGTTGAACTTTTTGATATAATGTGCTTTTTTTGGTTCAATCTGTTTTGCTCAAATGATATTCTTGAATTTTTCTAACACGTACTTTTTATCTCTTCTTGATATTTAGACATTATGATAAATTAATATCTCACATATTCATCCAAATCTTCTTCCTACAATCTAATTCTTCCTCAACGACCTTTTTAGATCAGCATTGTTGATTGATGTTTTCTATTAGAAATATACCTGGATCTCAATATTGAAATGGGTTTTTAAAAAAATTAAAAAATTAACTACACAACAAAATCTTCCTTGGATCCTAAACCCGCATCTGCCAGTAAAAGATTTTGAAAGAAACCCATTCGCTCTAATGGGAGATGGTTCTAAGATTCCATGTGATCGTGGCATGAAATCACAGTGCAGTAGAATATATGTACTTATATTCCCCCCACTTCTTAAAAATGTGCAATTGTCGCCTTGTTATTGAAATACACTTAAATACTCAAACGATTATTTGCATTTTCCATAACTTCTAGTCTGCTTCTGATCTCCTGTTTTTGAAAACTCTCTTAAAATGGCTTTACTACAGTCTGACATTCTGGCTTTTCAGAGCTCCAAATATCAGTCAAATGACCATAGGATCATTAGAAAAGGATCGAGGCAATCATCATGTTCCAGATCTTTGTATCAAGTTCCATCTTTGTATAATGGATTGAGAACTAAATGTAAAGTCCAAGCATCTGTTGTAACCAGTACTGAGAGCATAAGAGATGAAAAAGATATAGTTAAGGGAGGCTCCACGCAAGAGGAGTCTAAACATGTGGCATGGCAAAGTGTGGCAAGAGAGCGCTGGGAAGGTGAACTTGCAGTGGATGGATACATTCCAAAATGGCTGGTAATATAGTCATTACCTCTATTTTGTTTTGCTTTTCTTTTTTTTCAACTTTCTTCTGAGATACATCATAAAGGATATATGTGTTTAACTGTGATCTATTGCAAATAGGCTAACAATCTGCAGGATTAATTGAAAGCTTTGTTTCAGTTGTAAATGTTTGTCTTAAGCTTCTCTTTATTTTAACATCAGTTCTAAAGTTTTTCTGAAAATCTAACTTTTCTTATTTGTCTTTTTTCTTAATTCAATTGTGTGAGATTCTTTTGCATCAAGGTTTCAGATCGTATTCTATGATTCATCATCAGAATGTAGAATGAGATCTGAAGAAAAAAAATTGATATAAAAGAATCTCACACAATTGAATCCATAAAAAAAACAAATAATTTCAGCATGAACTATAGAAATTTAATATCTCTGATCTATATTTTTCTCCAATCATATATTATAGATAGATTGATTTTATATTATAGATCTATTATGAATGCTTAAGCCCCTGACCCTTTCCCTCTTCACCTCAGTTCGACATTTCTCGCCCATTATTGCAGAGTTATCCAGTCCTAAATCATTGGTTAGTCATGGAGGTAGGACAGAATCTCATACTGAAAGAAAGAGATCAATTTTCAAGAAAAACGGTTGAAAATTAATGAGCTCACTTGCCTAAGCAAACTATAGTAGGGACTAACAGAGGGTTTATTTTTAAGAGAAGAAGCTATGCAGTCATATAGATTGTCAGAAATTCATGTATAAAGAAGCATATCAGAAGATGTGCATAACCTATTCCGTCCAGAAACATAAAATACCTAAATTGGGTTCTCTTAATCTATTATAAGAATAGATTACATTTTACTCATACTCATTTTTTATTTCGGTATATTCAATTATTTTTTTTATCATAGTTGTTACTTCTGCTAAGCAGTGTTTATTTTATTTTTCTTTTATCTTTTTTCTCTTTTTTTCTTGGGCTGTCAACAGCTATTATTATTCATATATGTTTGACCTTGTCTATGCTTCTGTTTCTCTTTATCCTATTCCTAATTTCCTTACACGCTTTATTCCATTTTTTAAGTTGAGTTAAAAAAAAAAAGATTTGAGATTGCATTCGAAAGAATGTAAATTGTGTAGAATTGTTGAGTTAATCTCCTAAAGATTCTTTCCTTTTTATATTCACAGAATGGTACCTACCTAAGAAACGGACCAGGAAAGTTTCACGTAGGTGACTACAATTTCAGGCACCTTTTCGACGGGTAATTTCATATATTTGAAGTTCTTGCAATGGAGATATTAGCTAGTTTTCTGATATATCTGAAGGTAATATCTATATTCTGATGGGTGTATGGTTATTCACTTCAGATATTCTACTCTGGTTCGTCTTCACTTTGAGAATGGGAGATTAATTGCAGGACATGCACAGTTAGAATCTGAGGCTTACAAGGCTGCTAAAAAGAACAACAAAATCTGTTATCGTGAATTCTCTGAAGTTCCAAAGGCAGAAAACTTCTTTGAATATGTTGGGGACCTTGCAGGACTCTTCTCTGGTGCTTCATTAACAGACAATGCCAACACAGGAGTCATAAGGTCAATTCCCTCTTCTTGATTTCATTCAACTTTGCTTGTAAAGAAAAAATGAACACCCATTGATCCAGTTGCATCCAGTATTCATCCAATCATGTGGGTTTCACAGATTAGGTGATGGGAGAGTTGTTTGCTTGACTGAAACAATGAAAGGATCTATTCAAATCAATCCTGACACTTTGGAAACCATGGGCAAGTTTGAATACACAGACAAACTGGGAGTAATTTCATCACCCCACTTATCAAATTTATTTGATCTGCAACCATCATGATCATTTTCTCGTACATATGTTTGATTCAAAGAAACGTATGAATTATGATCAAATATGACAATTGTTTTTGTGTTTTTATATCAGGGGTTGATCCATTCAGCACATCCTATTGTGTTCGATACAGAATTCATTACATTACTCCCAGATCTCATCAAGCCTGGTTATGATGTGGTCCGGATGCTACCTGGAACGAACGAGAGAACTTTGATTGGAAGAGTATGGAAACTTTCCCATTCTAATTAACTTGTAAATATTATAAATTTCAAACCCAAATTTTATTATATTTTTTTACTTCAAAAACATTTAAAAAAACAATCTGATAGTGTCCTTGTGAGAATTACCTCGATGCAATGAGTGTTAAGCAGACTATTCATTCTCATGAAAGATGGGTTTATATGAACCATTACTAATGAGAAGTGGGTTCATATAGATCAGTAGCAATGAAAAATGGGTTCATGTGAATTACCACTAATAAGAAATAAGTTTGTGTGACAGTATTTATAAAATATAAATGTGTAAAATTGATTCAAAAACTACATATTTGAATTATGATGATATCCAAATCTAACATGCATCTAATTCTTCCTATACACTTTGTTTTTAAAGGTTGTTTTTAGTAACAATTAAATCTACAATGTATTTAACCAAATTTGGTATGAAATTGATTCAGGTGGATTGTAGATGTGGCCCTGCACCTGGTTGGGTACATTCTTTTCCTGTAACAGATAACTATGTTATAGTTCCAGAAATGCCATTGAGGTACTGTGCAGAGAATCTGTTAAGAGCTGAGCCTACTCCTCTATACAAGTTCAAATGGCACCCTGAATCAAGGGCCTTCATGCACGTCGTATCAAGAGATACAGGAGAAATGGTTGGTTGTATATCTGAATCTATAATCAAATTCATACTTGATTCCTTTTTAGTTAATGTAATGTTTAATTCAAACATGAGAAATGATTAACAGGTAGCATCAGTTGAGGTGCCATTATTTGTGACATTCCACTTCATAAATGCTTATGAGGAGAAAGATGAGAATGGGAAGGTGGTGGCAGTTATAGCAGATTGTTGTGAACATAATGCAGATACCACCATCCTAGACAAATTGAGACTGCAAGAATTAAGATCCTTCTCTGGGAAGGATGTTCTTCCAGATGCCAGGTACCATCTCTCTAAGGCCTTCACAACCTACCATTGTAGTAAGAAAAATTTGAAAAATATGTGTTATTACTCAAAAGTTAAGGATATAAACAAGAATACAGTGTAACCAACTAGATGTTTATCAGTACAAATAATTATATATGCTTTGTTTTGTTATAATATTGGTTAGAATATCAAGTTTTGTCATCATAATGACTATTTTATATATGAATTTGATATCTAATCAAAACAATATTGTTAATTGGAGTGATCAGAGTGGGACGTTTCATCATACCTCTGGATGGCAGTCCATGGGGAAAACTTGAGGCTGCATTGCCACCGGAGGAGCACGGCAAAGGGATGGATATGTGCAGTGTAAATCCAAAATACATAGGGAAGCCATATCGCTATGCATATGCCTGTGGAGCAGAACGCCCTTGCAATTTTCCCAATACCCTTACCAAGGTTACATATTCTTCATCCCAAATATTTTACCTCGTGTTATAGGATTTGTCTTTTATATTGCATTGAAAGTCGATCAGAATCTAAAAGGACTTTATTTAATTGAAGATAGCAAGCAAATAGGCAAGGGCCTAAATGACAATAATTATGTTACGATGCTTTCACATAGATCTCTTCAAGTTTCCTAGGTAATTTCAAAATAAAAGAGTGAATTTCTTTGAATATAATAACACAAAACACAAATTAACATGTGGGTTAGGTTAGTTCATAATAGTTAGTGAAAATGTCAAGATGCAAATTTAAAAATTTAAATTATAATTTTTAAATTTGAGAGTCAAATCCATGACTACAAAAGTGACTTAGGTTAAGTCTTCACCTATGAATCTAATCAAGAATGACAAACAAGAGATCTAGAGATTAAAGATTGGTCTCACACACACACAGATATATATATATATATATATATATATATATATATATATATATATATATATATATATATATATATAATTTCCACCATTACTCACTTAAGACATTTTTTTTCATAAAATCAATGATGAATAATGATTAATACCTTAGACAATTAGTCACTTGTGATTCTAACACATAATAACATCCTATTCGATTAAATTTAGTGTTAAAACATTATCTTAGTGTGAGAACTCCAAATGGGATGTTTTCAATCATACCAACTCTAAATACCTATCTTTCAAGTCACCTCATTAATGCTATGTATATTTTAATGCATGTGGAATTAACATTTATCTCTTCTGAATTTTTATAGATTGATTTGAAGGAGAAAATAGCCAAGAATTGGTATGATGAAGGGGGAGTTCCATCTGAACCCTTCTTTGTAGGTCGACCAGGAGCTGAAAAGGAAGATGATGGTAAGAAAATCGCCACCCTTGTCTCAATGAATGCAATAATTTCTTATATAATAATTATTAATTAATAATTTTGAGTGATATACATGTTGCATTGTAGGAGTGGTGATATCAATAATAAGTGATGGAAATGGTGATGGATATGCCCTAGTTTTGGATGGATCAACATTTACTGAAATTGGTCGAGCTAAGCTACCGTATGGATTACCCTACGGATTACATGGTTGTTGGGTCCCTACTCCTTAGTGGAATAATAAGTACATAACAAGCATTTTAGCATGTAATATGATGGAATATACTAAATGAAACTTAATACTTAGTCAAGTTTCTATTTCTTATAGAAACTTCTTAATATATTAAATAAAGCGAAGTTGTGTTGTAAATAAAATATGTATATTAATATTTATTATTAATCAATTTTTATCTTTTTATATTTTTTTGTATTTATATTATTCAATTAAAAAAAATTATATATTTAGTTTTGATCTTGTTAGTGAATAGATTTTGCCTTTCTTTAAATTAATGAATTTTTCACTCTGTCGCCTTCTTTTAAAGATAAAAGTTCACCATACAGTTGGGTAAGTGTAACATATACTACTTCCCTCTGAATTTTTTGATAGGTACAACTCCCTTCATTAGTTATTCAAAGAATAATCTATTTAATTTTCAATTGGTATGCTTTTAACCTGAAAGCACATAAGGCTACCTACCTCATTCTTAGATGAGAGGCTAATGATCTATAGATATCTCAAGGGAAAATAAGTTTTTCTTAATGCTTCAATATGAGAAATAAAAGTGGCTGAAACAAAGTTCAAAACACTGGTTTTACAATTCATAAAACAGATAAGAGAAAATAAATCTCCTTTCAAAACATGAATCTTTTCAGCATTCACAGGAAGGAATCTCAGAAAAATAATAATATTCTACACTGGGAAGGCGATCACTGCCATTTGATTTAGATCAACATATGCAAAGATATATCACTACGTAGATTCAAAACTCAAAGGTTTTTCTTTCTCGCAAAACAGTATGATCCTTATATATATATATATATATATATATATATATATATATATATATATATATATATATATATATATATATATATATATATATATATATATATATATATATATATATATATATATATATATATATATATATATATATCTTATGTGACAAAGACACAATCAATACATCTATAAAACCCTTTTCAATTCCAGATCTTTAAAGTCTGATCACTTCCTTCAGCAAAACAAAACTTTACAAACCAAAAAGAAACTAAGAAAAAAATAACAAAATTCTAACCAAAATCTAACCCTTATCCCGTCCATCTTACTCTAATTTATAGTTTTTAGAATAGAGGAGGTCTCCCTGAAAACCCGGCCTCCTCTAAATCAGTTATGAAACTAACAGAGTATAATTGGGACAGATGTCCCAAAGTCTTTTGCATAAACATGAAAGATACATAAAAATAGGGCCTTGATCAACGCATTATGCTGCTTTCCCATCATCATCTTCTCCTCTGCTTTCCTGGGTGTCGTGGGTAGTTGCGAGTTCTTGGATTATTGATTGATTCAGAACCTTCATAGCATTGAGTTTTTCCTTCGTCGCTTCTTTCTTCCATCTGTGCTTCAACATCTTTTCGACATGCTTTGGTAACTGATCGTTACCGATAAACGTCTTAGACTTGATCCGAGCAACCCGCGTTATATCCTCAGGAGTGAAATTGCCCTTGGCTTTGATTTTCTCCATGTATATCCTAACAATTTTTACCACATCCTACATGTTCAGCAATCAAATCCCAAACTGCCAATCATGGTCAGGATTAACCACCTTGTTGTCATTAACTAAACTGCATTAGAGGTCTTGGAGTTCATACACAGAAGCCTTAGCATCAGAGATCACAGATTTGAAGGTGAGCACCCGCCACATTATGGTCTTCTTCAGCACGAAGAGTTGACATTCATCTATTACCAGCTTGATTGAATGTTCTATCAAAAACTTGGTAGCTCTGTATTCTTCTATTTTAGTGAACATAGGCAAGACATTCTCCCATTTGTGTTCCTCTTTCTCCCATGGTGAAACCTGGTTTTGAATCTCCGTAATGAGGCTCTGTATCTCATCACGTAATTTCTAGGAGTTCATGATGTACTTTTCTCCTTCTTTACTTACTCCTTCAATCCATCATTCAACAACCTCTGCAATTCTTTTAGGATCAAAATTCTCTATAGCATGGGATATAGGAAGTGCTCCGAAGCAACTGATGCTATCAATGAATTGAGAAAGGATGCTTATATGCCGCTTTAGCTCTCTCTTTTCCCGCTCATCTTTCTCTAACCTGGTGAGCATCTTCTTTGCAGATACCTAGAAGAAATGGTTATCTGAATCTCTACTCATGTTTCCCAACTCCACCTTGGTGACCTCAAAATCTTCTATGCTGACTTCCTTGTCCTCTTCCTTGGGCTTGTATGAAGAAATCTCGGCAACCCACTTTTCGGTCCCTTCATCATTATCCAGTCGAGCAGTTGTTTTGAACCTTTTTGGCTTGGGGCCCTTCTTTATGTACTTAACGACCATATCTTTTATTGGAATAGTCATGGAAATGGAACTCCATTTACTATTCATTGAAGTGGTCAGCCACTTAGGGTTTGTGCTTGAACTAGTTGCCCCTTCGATCATTTTAGAGGGTGGTGTCATAGCTATGGTAACCGCATGGGAATCCAGGGCATTAGCAATGTCACTATCCAGATCTTCAACCTCAAATATCTGAACTTTCAGGATCTTATCCTTCACCTCTGTATCCTTAGCTTGATTCATCCTTCTTTGAGCAGCACTTCGTGACCGGGTATGTCGAGGAGTGGAGAAATCCAAAGATGGATTAGACTTGTGCCTAACCTGAAGTGGCTTTTTATCCTTACTTGCATGAATAGGCATAGAAGCATTATTAGAAAAACGCTTTGGTGAACGTAGAGTACCTTCACTTTTTCTCGCAGAGTTAGACTTGGTGCCTAATTTCACTGCATTTTTCCTTTTAATCCATTCTGCGGTTCTCTCCAAAACCCTTTTTGTTTTCAACTATATATCATCATTTTCTTCCTCAATCTAATTGATACAGGACACTTTGGTTTTGGCTTGAGCTAAGTATCCAGGTTCAAACAGTTCTAGATAATCTTCTTCAAGCCTGTCTATGTCAAGCTTTACCTATAATGAAATGACTTGCTCCAACACCATCCTCATGTTTCTCCTTTTGAACACCTTGAGTTCATCACTGCAATCCTCCCTGAAGTCCTCTAATTGTGGAATTGGGAGATAGGACATTAGACCAAGACTTCAGGAGAAACCCTTTGTATCAAAACCTTTCCTTTCATGGTACAAGGAAAAATTGAAATTCTTTAGGTCCGCTCCAATACTCAAAGCATTCGACATTGAACTGCAGGATAACATACCTAACTAAATGGGAAAATGACCCTCCCATTTGTCTCTAGGTTGAGTCTTTTTAATCACAGTACTTAGCTACCTACATACCTCTGCTAAAACAAAACAATTTGAACAAAAATGAGGAAGCTTGAAGGGCTCTTCCTCAAAACCGCCTATCCTTATATAGCAGAAGCGAGTAAACTAGATAAAGAAACTGCCAAACCTCTTAACCAGTGCATGTGCATCCTTAGAAATTCTTTTGGTTTTCATTTTCCTTAATTCATAGCACAAATCTCTTAGAAAGGCATTGTGTACCCTCCTAAAGTCTTGCAAGGCATTATCCTTTTGCAGCGTAGGGTAAAAATCATATACGGGGACCTCTTTCTCAGTGGGTTATCTAGGTATTCCAACTATCTCCTTAACACACGCCAAACAGTATATAAGATACAAAGACATGAAGAAATTTTGCTTAAAGTGTTTGACCATACTGAGCTGCTCCCTCATTGAATCGGCAATTAGCTCTACCCAATCAAGGTATTGCTTCCCTTCTAATACTAGCTGCACATAGCAATAAATCCATTCGTTGAAACTGTAGGCTTCTGTAGAGCCTCTGACTCGGTGCAACAGTAACATGACATCGTGAATTTGAGGCAACATATGATTCTTATTGGGATTCTTGGGAAATATGGAACCACCCCTTTGAGGAACCTTCAACCAATATTTTGCTAAGTTATTTTGGTGTCCGATTCTATCTTTGTTGAACTTGATGATTGATTGGGCGGGAGAAAAGTTTGAGAACTAGTAGTTAGGTAACTTGAAAATAGAGGAAATTACTTTGCAGTTAATGGCAAGGAGGGTTTCACCATTGTCTCTCTTGATGGTTTCGGAGGATGGATCATACCTAGCAATACATTACCTAACCAATTCTGGGCAAGGGATAGCTAGGGGAAAGGCTGTCGCCTCTATGAGACCACTACTCAAAACTTCCACACCAAAAGAACCATCAATTCCCTTGAACACTCTTTGTTTCAAAACTTCAAGATCTTGCCCTTTAAGGTCGGTATCGCTGACTATGGGCTCTGTGCATGCAACTCTAAAAACCTTCCTGAACAGGTGCAACGTGGACTTCATAATTCATGAATGACTAGCCTTATTTTCTTTCAGCAAACCTTACTAGAAGAGAAGAAATATAGGTAAAAATCACTGGAGAGGACAAGAAATGGACTCACATTCACAGTTGAGAGCAACCAGATGACTACCAGCAAACAAAACTTCTATCCAAGAAAAATAACACCGCAGTGACGAGGAACAAATTTTCAGAGAATAAATCCTCTCATACCTTATAGCAGGAGCAATAATACGAACTTATTAAGTGCAATAATTTCAATCGCCAGTTTAAGTGTACTGAGCTTGTGGATTGGAAATCGCACACATGCATTGAATGCATGGCAGCATTTTTGAAATAACCACCACTTCCCGAAATGATTGTTTGCTTCGACACTCCAACAATTGAAGTCACCCAAGATATGGTTCGCCTTCCTTATACTTGGCAGTTAATGCACCATCAAATCTTTTAACTCATAGGACCCACCACATTTGAACACACATGAACATTCCGAATAGACTTCATTGAGGTTCAAATAGTTCAAGGCATACACGGTGCCCAAGAGAAAACTTTTTTGAAATGATTTACTATGTCATGTGTTGCTAGCCATTTGAACTGTGTTGAACATATTGAACACTTCTGAACCTTTTGAACTAGGTTCAAAGAGTTTAACGCTTGGAGAGATGATATAACACTTCACCGAATGAGATCGATAAGGAATCGCTACAAAACACTTTAAAAGAATGTTAGTTTGAAAAACCCGCAAGACACCTATGAACCCGTGGAACCTAAATGAACCTAATGAACTTGGTTCAAAATGGTTCAATGTGTTCACAGAGTTCAACCAATTACTAAAACTCGACATTTTTTATTTAAAGACAATTTACAAATGAACTAAGGCTTGAACCGAGGCATTGCAAGAAAGACAAGGACTCCGAATAAAATTTTATAGGGTTATTTACTCCTGTTATGAAGGATAAATGACACAGTAAAATTGGCTCTGACTGGGGATTGTATTTTGTGAAGGAAAATGCAAAGAACTCTAAATCTCTGGTTTCGCATGGATAAAAATAGATAAGGGAACAAAGGAAGACCTACACCTAAACAGGCACGAAACAAAAAAAACCTAAACTACTATATACAGGAAATCCCAACCATAGGTTTCATAGTTTGTAGAGCGTGAGACCTTTCCCATTGTAAGTATAGGGCATAACCGTTCCATCAGAATAGTTGAGTCTAAAAACATTTTATCCCACCACTTTGCAGATCTTGAATGGGCCTTTCCATAATGAGTCAAATTTTCCATGTGCACCCTTTGGTTCTTTCTTTTTATCCCATAACAGTACTTCATCTCCTTTAAGGAAACCTCTTGGTCGAGCTCTCATGTCAAAAATCCTCTTCACTCTGTTCTGATGCTCCATAATTCTATCCACCAACATCTCTCTTTCCTCCTCCAATTTCATTAGATACATAACCCTCTTCTCTAGAGCATTCTGAAAAAAAGAATCCTCCACTACTGTCTGAAGCTTCGCTGCTGACAATTCCAGGGGTAAAGAAAGTTTTGCACCGATCCCATACACAAGCTCAAAAGGTGCCATTCTGATGGCTCTTTTAGGCATAATTTTGTTTGCCCATAAAGCTTCATATACCTTCTTGTGCCAATTTCGAGTATTTTCGTCAACCAACTTCTTCATAATCGCTATCAGGTTCTTGTTGCTTGATTCTGCTAGTCCATTACCCTGTGGAAAGTAATCTGAGGAATGTGAGAGGTTAATCTAATGTTCATAACAAAACATAGTTATTTCTTCAGAGGAAAAATAAGATGTGTTATCTGCAACAATCTTTTGAGGAACTCCAAAACGGACCAAGATGCAATCTTCGAGAAAGTTACACACGACCTCTGAGTTTGCCTTTTTAGTGGGAATAGCCTCCACCCACTTGGTAAAATAATCAGTTGTTGTCAAAATGTACATATGCCCAGCACTGGAATGAGGATTTATTGGCCCAATGAAATCAATACCCCACTGTTTGAAGGTTCATCTATTACCACAGGCCTTAGAGGCAGAGCTGCTAAATGTGGTTTCCTGGAAAAGAGTTGGCATTTTTCACATTCCTTAACATAAATATACACATCTCAAAACATGCCAGGCTAATAAAAGCAATTCCTTAAAATCTTTAAGTCAGTTACAAAGGATGAGAAATGCCTGCCATAGGCTTTATCATGATAAACCTCTAGAAATTTTTGTTGTTGAGGCTTATCCACACACCTTAAGTATGTTCCATCCAAACCCTTTTTGTATAGGACATCTTGCCAAATAACATACTTAGTAGCCTTTAACTTAAGATTCCTTTGCTCTTTTGTTGAAAAATGACTTGGGCAGCTGCCATAGGTCAAATAGTAAGCCACATCCGTAAACCAGGTATCTTGTAATCCAATAAACAGGGTCAATGGTAATTGTTTTCCTGTTTCAACCTCATTTTTTGCTATCAATTTACATAAGCCTTGTCCTTTGACTGTCTTTGTAGGGCGAATGTCTAGATCATATTCCAGGATTTTTGTTACCCATGTTGCTCTTTTATTGAGTCCAACATCTTGCTGAGTTAAAATGATTTTCACTGTGGAATCTAGAACAAAAACCATAGAGTGAGAGTGTAGAATGTAATACTGAAATTGATTTACTACTTTGACCACAACAAAGGCTTGTTTCTCTTAAAGTGAATACTTAAGCTCATGCTTCTTGAGTGGAACGCTCATGAACGCTATAGGTGCTTCTATCCTAGATTCATCCATTTGTAACAGTATTCCAGACATTGTACGTTCTGAGGCGTAGCAGTATAAAATGAAATCCTTTTTGAAATCTGGATTGATGAGAGTAGGCGCATTTGCAACTAAACCCTTGATTTTTTCGAAAGCTTCTTTGGCTTCTTCGGTCCATTTGAAAGGATGCCTTTCGCTCAAAAGGCTAATGATATGTTTAGTAGTTTCTACAAATTCAAGCACGAATCATCTTAAGAAATTCACCTGGCCGAAGAAAGACCTTACTCCAGTCCGATTTGAAGGAAAGTTGAGATGTTGAATTATATTGACTCTCTCCAGATCAATCTTGACACCTTCTTTTGAAATGATATGCCCCAAAAATTTACCCTCAGTTACACAGAAAACTGACTGTAGCGTCCTAAAATTGCGACACTTGCAATTTCGACTGCATTTGGGTTTTCATGATGGCGATGCAACACGGAACCTGAATGGAGACCCCGAAACTTGTTCACGACATCAAAAACTGCATTTTTCAGCACCCTGGCCTGATCCCTCCTTGCACCCTGCTGTCCCGAGAGGTGGGACCATGGCGCCCAGCGCTCTGGTCCCCCAGGACCATGGCACCCAGCGCCCTGGTCCCTGGCCCTATTTTGGGCCCGATCTCTTTTGGGCATCGGGTCTTTAAGTTTGCAAATAGGAAAATAATCTTTCCTAGTCGGCCTAAGGTCGGGAAAATCAGTCTATCAGCCCTAATTGACAAGTATATAAACTACATTCCCTCTCTCAAAAAGGGAGGAGGACATATGTGAAAAAGGCGGAAAGGATATTCAAGCATTCAAGCATTCAAGCATTCCTTCAAGCAATTGAGCATTCTAAGTCTCCATTCAAGGCTAAGTGTTGCATTCAAGACAAGGATTCAACCATTGAAGAGGAGATCACTTACAACACATTACATACTACATATATTACACCTTCACATGTAAGAATACAAACATTCTTACAACAAGGTATCAGTACTTGTTTACATTACAAACATTTACATTGACAGCATTCTCATTTCTTGGTTAATTCCAAAACCGGGGTTTGACCTAAAGGCAAACCCCTCATCCGTAACCCCCCAATCGTCCTCTCTTTTCTGTGTGTAGGTTGCAGGTATGCGGCTATAATTGAAGATCTGGAATCCTTGTGCAGAGACGAACAGATCCCCCTTCATTTCGCGGATTTTTCAGAGGACCGTGTGCACGCCGGGCGCCATCGTCCCATCAACTTTCACTCAAATTTGCAGAACAGCACCGTCTCAACATTTTACTGCTAATTCCAAGTCCGCAGCTTCATCCCATATCCCTATCTTTGTTTATAAGCGAATCTTTCTTGCTTTTACATGCATTCCTAGTTCAATCTTTCTATCTACATTCTTTATAAAAGAGGGTATCCTTGCTATCACAACCCTTGAAACTCATTTAGAATCCAATCTTGCATTGTGTGGGATTGGATCTTGTGGGTTTCAACCCCTCTTTTGAATGTAAAGTCCCTCCTAAGTGAAAACCATCAACCCTAGTGACTCTCCCTTCTCTCTCCTTAGAGTTGGGGAGGGGAGAACGACTAGGGTTCGATTTTTCCTCTTTACATTTTGGTGAACCCGACGTGAACATCCTCATTCTGATTATTCATGGTTAGATCTGAAAATTTTGCTTCCTTAATTACATTTCCATGTTTGATCTTTTGCAAATTTTAGAGGTTAATTGCATAAAAACCCTAAAATTTTCTTTTTAGTAATTAAGCATGTGAAATGTTTAATTGGTAATGCTTGTTTCAGATCTACCCTTCTATTGCAAATTGTCAATTCATATTTGTGCTTTAATTCTGAAAATTAAGTGGTTAAATGTCAAAACCCTAATTTTTAAGACCTCCTTGATTCAACCTTTGACTGATAATTTCACTAATCAAAACACCTCCAAATTGGCTGTAACTTTGGATTCCGCAACAAAATCACAATATCTCTCATCCCTGAAAATTTGGAAAAAAGTTGCGAGGACCGTGTGCACCCCGAGCGCCATCGTCCCCGACATTTTTTCCAAAATTTCGGGAGCTAGATCTTACTGTATTTTTCTGCTAAAATCCAGAATTTTGGCTGATTTTATCAAATTTAACACTTTCAAAATTAAAGTCAAAGTTGGTCTAGTGATTGCTTGGATTGAGACTTCTAATCATTCAAAAATTGTTGAAATCAAAATTCATATCAAAATTGTGTTTCTTACAGTCCTAAATTTGAAAAGTGTGTTGGCATTCATTCAAAATTTCAGTGCTTTATTCAAATTTTTACAATTTGTGACTTCTGAAATTAAGTGTTTAATTGCAACAACTCTGATTTCCGCTTTCAAATTTGAATTTTGCATGAAATTGAGTCAACTTTTAAATTTCAAAGCCTGCATTGCTTTCAGTATTCCCTCTAAAATCATAAAATTCAAAATTTCAGTTTCCCTTTCTTTTTCAAAATTCAAATTTTACATTTTTCAACAATCTTGGTAGGGTTCAATTTTGAGATTGCAACTTTAATTTGGCCTATCTACAGATCGTAAAATCACTAAATTTTTTCAGATTAGCTTTAAAATCATCATAACTTTCATCCCTGAAAATTTTGAAAAAAGTTGCGAGGACCGTGTGCACTCCGTTCGCCACGGTCCCGGACATTTTTTCCGAAATTTCGGGAGATTGTCCTAATTGCATTTAACAGCTTAAATCTAGGAGATTGGCTGGTTTTATTGAAATTTGCTACCTCTAAAATTCAAAATCTTCTCTCTTTCTTTAGTGCATGAGTTTTACAACAATAAGCCCTACTTACACTATTCCTGTTAGACGAAGCCTTAGAATTAAGTCTTTCCAAGGTTTAATTACTGAGGAGATGGAACCTAATTTGAATGGCCTTTTTAACGAGGACATGGGTAATTCCTCTAATCCTATTAATGATGAAGAAGCTCTCCATGAGGTTTCTGTAGAACAACTTTCGAAATTGGATAACCAATTTGATGATTTTAGACAATGGATGTCTCAAGAATATCCTGATAGCGAAGCTCTTTCATTAATTGAGGGTCTAAAACGTATGGTTCAAAGTGATAAGAATGGAATTGATATTTTGCGTGGTATTGCACACATTGTGGATTCGAATGTGATGCCGATGAAAAGTTGTGCCGAAACCTTAGGTTATACACAACCTCCTACTCAAGTCAATCATTCTATTCCTTTGACGACTCCTATTGCTAGTATACCTACTTTTACATCAAACATAATGACTACTTCAATACAAGACATTCCTCCTATGATCACCAGTCA
Organism: Cryptomeria japonica; assembly: GCF_030272615.1. Classification (NCBI taxonomy): domain Eukaryota; kingdom Viridiplantae; phylum Streptophyta; class Pinopsida; order Cupressales; family Cupressaceae; genus Cryptomeria; species Cryptomeria japonica. Next base: position 85,009,085 of record NC_081410.1, on the reverse strand, counting down.
TGGGGGCAATCCTTCTTCTTCAATCAACCCTCTTCCTTCATTCAATCCAAATTCTTCATTCATTCCTTCAATGAGTGTCCCTATTATATCTCCACAAATGAACATGACGCAAGGGGGCAATTCGTTTTCCATTCCTCCTTGTAGTGTTCCTCCTTTCCAATCATCTCCTATGACTAACTATCATAGTGTCCCACCACCTTACTCTCTACCTTCTTTCAATAACATAACACATCCATCACAATCTAACACATCTAATATGAACTCTTCGACTGAAGCGACCATTAACAATCTTGCACAAACTGTCTCTTCTTTACAACAACAAATTGCCTCTATGAATCAATCTAAGTTTAGTGTGCCCACATTTGATGTTGCGAGCCCACTTTCTCTTGACATTGTTCGAGCTATTCCCCCTAAACATGTTGAAATTCCGCATTTGGAGCTTTATAATGGTAAGGGTGATCCTCTAACACATGTTAAGACCTTTCAAACAATATGTACTGATTTTGCTTATGACCAAAGGTTGCTTGCAAAATTGTTTACTAGAACATTAAGAGATAAAGCCCTACAATGGTATTGCTCATTGCCTTCCTATTCTATTACTTCTTTCGAACAACTTGCAAATGCTTTTATTCAACAATTTCAAAACAATATAAGTCCTAAAGTTACTTTGATTGATTTAATGCATTGTAAACAAGGTGTTAAAGAAAAAGTGACTGACTTCATTGGTAGATATAAGCATTTGTATGCTCAAATTTCCTTTCCAGTGCCTGACAATGATATTCAAAGAATCTTTATTTCTAATTTACAAAAAGATATTAGAGAAAAACTCTTGTTTTCTGAGTTTACTTCTTTCCAACAGTTGTGCGCAACTCTTCACAATTATCAACTGACTGTGAGTCAAATGGAACAAGCAAATCCTATGGCTCCGAGTGATAAGGGTGATAGTAGTCAACAACCATTTGGGAAGTTTAAACCGAACAGAGAGTCCATTAAATTCAATGAAAACATCATCAACAACAATGTGAATGCAGCATCAGGTGTGCCTCCCATTTCTAAGTTTTTCAAGAAAGAGAGAAAGTTTACTCCTTTGAATGAATCATTGCATAGTATTATGAATAAGTTATTGGAACAAAATGTGCTTACTCTTCCTCCTATAAGGCAAATAGATCCTACAAAGATTAATTCACCCTATTTTGATAACAAATCTTTTTGTCAATTTCATCGTCATCCTGGGCATGATACTGAAAAATGTTTTGCTTTAAAAGGTAAAATTCAAGATTTGATTGATAATAATACTATCTTTGTTTCTGGTGTGAATGATAAAGGCAACACATCTGTAGCTCCTCCTAACCAAAATCTTCAGATTTTTACTGATCCATTGCCTTCTCATACCTCTAATGTGATTGATACTAATGATTCCTCTGTCTCACCTGATGACCTTGTGTCTATGACTCCGAATGTGATTAACTTTGTGGAGCAGCAGAAAATCCCTAAAGAACCTTCCATCACATTTGATTCCAGTGAAACTATCAGGGCACCTGATGGTCCTTTATATATAGTTGCAAAAGTCAAGAATACACCTTGTCGTGGAGTGCTTATTGATCCTTCTTGTATGGTTAATATCATTACTGAAGAATTTCTTTTTACTTTGCAATTGAATCAAGTGATCTATGATGAAACAAATGTGGTTGTGAAATTATTTGATGCATTTTCTTCTCCTGCAATTAGTTCTATTACATTACCTATTGAGGTCCATAACAAATCCCTTGATGTGGACTTTGCTATTATTCCATCATCCGAACAATTTCGCGTGAAGCTAGGCTATCCTTGGCTGTCTTCCATGAAAGCTATTGCTTCTCCTATTCACAAGTGTTTGAAATTTCCCCATAATGGTGAAGTTGTTACTGTCAATCATAGCCTCTTTAAACCAGCTGAAAGAACTTCTAGTGTTCCTATTGATTACTTTTGGCCTAAACAATTCCAATCTCTTCCTCCGCGAAGTGATCATCTTTTCAAATCTTATCAAAAGTGGAAAAAAGATATGATCCTATCTCTAAGTGAACCTAGAACACCCAAACATGACATTCCTATCGTTCTTGAGAAGGAAGTTCTTCCTTTGAAAGATAAAACTAATGTCTTTCCTCAAGAAGATTCCCAACCCATTCCTATGAATGTGACTATGCCTATATCTAATAAACTTCCTAAAAGTAGACCTATACCTCCTCGTCATGATGGACTTGGTCTCCTTCCTAAACCAAATATTCCTCCTTTGTATGGAGCAGTTCCTCCTCCTTCCTCTTATGGAGAGAAGAGACCTTCCTCTTCTCCTATTATTCAACCTAAGAGACCATAATCTAAACACCCAAGTGATAAGGATGAGAACATTCCTCTTCTTCAATCTTCTCAACTTCCTACTAAGACTAGACAGAATCATTCTGCACGTGAACGCCGACGAAAGCGTCATCTTAGAGCTCAGGCAGCTGCTTCTCAAACTTTGCAATCCCCAAAAACACCTTCAGCCAGTATTATTCCATTTTCTCCTCAGCCGACGATTGAGCCGAAATCTCCTAAACATAAGATGCATGATGGTCTTGATCCTGTGCGAGTTAAAGATCCTATTTTTATAAATCTTGATGATGATATAGATGAAAATGTTATTCATGATGAAAATGTTACTCCTATTCATTCTGATAGTGAATATGAATATGTTGATGTTGATAACCATTTATCTAACGAATTTTCTAAAGAACTTATCCTAGCTCCTAGACAAGAACAACGTGGCTCGGAACATGAACATAGCCCTTGTTTGGATCTTGTGATAGCTCCATCTACTGTGTTGGATGTTCCTCCTCTAGCATGCTTCCTGCCTTCCCAAAATATTGATCAGCAAGATCGGGGGGTAGATGACGTGCTAGACTAGTTTCATTAGCATAGCAGACTCTCTCCTCCTCTCTTGATCTCTTTTGTTACTTCATCTATGTGTTATTCTCATTCTTCTATTTGTTGTCCTTAGTGTTGTCTACTTAAGGACGATGCAAAACATTGAGATCTCTTTTGGTCTCTCTCATGTTGACTCAAAAGACACATGTGTTCCCTTCTTCTAGGTGACCTTCCTTGATTGGGGAATGAAGAACAATTATGCATACATACATATGATATACATGAATTATCATACAGCATACTGACCCCGAGGAAAGCGAAGTCACCTTGTGCTTTGTGTTTTGTGTCTATTATCCTTGGGCTTATCTCACACTTGGGGGCTAAATCCTTGTGATAACGTGCTCCTTTCTCATTCTTATATGTATCACTACCTTAAAGCAATCACCCCCGGTGAGGTGTGTGCGATCGCTTTAACGTAGGGGGGCATACATCCCATTCATATCTTTTCAAGATACTTGAAAATTTCTTGACAAATTTAGCTCTGCCTTGAAAATTTTGGATATCTTTCTTGCATGACTCATAGTGAGGGAACCTTACTACTGACAGTCATGTTTCCCCCTCGTGATCTTCCCTTTTACTTTGTCAATCGAAGTCGTAAGATCCTTAGTCCACTGGGGGCTTGGTGTATCTTGCCTCCTTGACGTGGTGAAAGTTTTTCAATATTGTTTCCTTGTACTTTACTGGAAGTATGAGCGTACGCTTATACTCCCGCTAAAGTGGGGGCTAAATGTAGTGTCCTAAAATTGTGACACTTGCAATTTCAACTGCATTTGGGTCTTCATGATGGCGATGCAACATGGAACCTAAATGGAGACCTCGAAACTTGTTCACGACATCAAAAACTGCATTTTTCAGCACCCTGGCCTGATCCCTCCTTGCACCCTGCTATCCTGGGAGGTGGGACCATGGCACCCAGCGCTCTGGTCCTTCAGGACTAGGCTGCCCAGCACCCTGGTCCCCCAGGACCATGGCGCCCAGCGCCCTGGTCCCTGGCCCTATTTTGGGCCCGGTCTCTTTTGGGCATCGGGTCTTTAAGTTTGCAAATTGGAAAATAATCTTTCCTGGGCGGCCTAAGGTCAGGAAAATCAGTCTATCAGCCCTAATTGACAAGTATATAAACTACATTCCCTCTCTCAAAAAGGGAGGAGGATATATGTGAAAAAGGCAGAAATGATATTCAAGCATTCAAGCATTCAAGCATTCAAGCATTCCTTCAAGCAATTGAGCATTCTAAGTCTCCATTCAAGGCTAAGTGTTGCATTCAAGACAAGGATTCAACCATTGAAGAGAAGATCACTTACAACACATTACATACTACATACATTACACCTTCGCATGTAAGAATACAAACATTCTTACAACAAGGTATCAGTACTTGTTTACATTACAAACATTTACATTGACAGCATTCTCATTTCTTGGTTAATTCCAAAACCGGGGTTTGACCTAAAGGCAAACCCCTTATCCCTAACCCCCCAATCATCCTCTCTTTTCTGTGTGTAGGTTGCAGGTACGCGGCTATAATTGAAGATCTGGAATCCTTGTGCAGAGACGAACAGATCCCCCTTCGTTTCGCGGATTTTTCGGAGGACCGTGTGCACGCCGGGCGCCATCGTCCCGTCAACTTTCACTCAAATTTGCAGAACAACACCGTCTCGACATTTTACTGCTAATTCCAGGTTCGCAGCTTCATCCCATATCCCTATCTCTGTTTATAAGCGAATCTTTCTTGCTTTTACATGCATTCCTAGTTCAATCTTTCTATCTACATTCTTTACAAAAGAGGGTATCCTTGCTATCACAACCCTTGAAACTCATTTAGAATCCAATCTTGCATTGTGTGGGATTGGATCTTGTGGGTTTCAACCCCTCTTTTGAATGTAAAGTCCCTCCTAAGTGAAAACCATCAACCCTAGTGACTCTCCCTTCTCTCTCCTTGGAGTTGGGGAGGGGAGAACGACTAGGGTTCGATTTTTCTGCTTTACACTGACTTCTTTGGGTTCAAAGAGATTCCATGCTCACAACAACATTGTAGAGCTGCCCTTAGATCATTGAGATCATTCTTCCTTTCTTTACAAAACACTGTCAAGTCATCTAGGTAAACAACAATAATTCTGTCATGAAAATCCTTAAAAGAAGAATCCATAGCCCTCTGAAAGGTTGCTCCAGCATTTATTAAACCAAATGGCATATGGTTATATGTGAATGTTCCCCACAGAGTGATGAAGGTTGTCTTGTGATGTTCATTCTTTGCAACACTAATCTGATTGTAACCAGAAAAACCATCTAACATCGACATCATTTCTGATCCAGATACCATGTACAGAATATGATCCATATTGAGTAAGGCATAGTTGTCCTTAAGACTTGCCTAATTCAAGTTGCAAAAATCTACACAAATCCAAATCTACCCATTCTTCTTCCTCATGGGCACAATATTGGCTACCCAAGTAGAGTGATGAATTGGATATATGATTCTGACTTTAAGCATTTTATCTACTTCCTTAAAAATTGTGTCCGCCATCAAGGGATTAAAATTTCTCAATTTGTGTTTCAAAGGAGAAACACCAGGCTTCAACGGGATTTGATGTTGAAAATTCCCATCCCTAAACTCCTTCAAATCATCATAGGACCAAGCAAAAACATCAATGTATTCCTTCAGTAGACCACTAAGAATTCATTTTGCCTCAGAGGAGCAACATTTGCCAATTGTTACCACCTTAGGATTAGATTCATCACCCAGATTAATCTTTTCACAACTTCCTTTCCTGTCATCCTCAAGAGCTTTCTTGCCTATGAATGCATCATTTCAGTTGAAAAATCTTTGCAAAGTCACTAGCCCTTTTGGAATTTTGTTCCCTTTAAGCTGAATGAAATTGTTTTTAGAATCAGCACCCGAATTCGGACTAAATTCCTTATAATTATTTTTAGAACCTTCAAAATATGATTGGGAGAATGAATGAGCACATTCCATAAAGTCTTTGATCTGAGCATCTATATCAAATACTTGCCAATGGCTTACATTATCAAGGACACTAGGCCTATAAATCATTTCAATCCTATATGAATCAACCTTAAAGTCTATGTGTGGTAACAAAAGAAAGGCTGAAACGGCAAACGAATCTGCCCTAGTGTTTTGATCCCTTGGTATAGCTTCAATCGAGAAGGCATCAAAAAATTCTATCTCATCCCAAACTCTATTTCTATAATGTCTCAATCTATTATTTTTAACTGAACAGACATTTCTCACCTGTCTGATAATCAGCTCTGCATTCCCGTTAACTTTGAGAAATTTAATACCTTTACACTTGGTTTCATTTAATCCTAACAATAATGCCTCATACTCTACAGTATTATTAGTATTCTTAAAATCCAACTTGAAAGAAAAAGGAAAAATGTTACCATTTGTGGAGAGAAAAACTACCCCGTCTCTAGAGCCAGAATTGGTGTAACTTCCATCAAATTCCATATGCCACAATCTGCCATCTTCATCAACTCCTTCTTCAAACTCTTTTTCATCAGATGCAAGGATGAGATAGTTTCCAAATTCACATTCTTGAAATAGAATCTAAGCCTTAGGATTATCAGAGGGGAAGACTGTGTATTTATTTTTCGGTTCAGGTTCAAGTTTGATTTTCTGTTTCCCGAGTGGAATGATAGCTTCTAACCAATCAATCTTAATTTCACTTTCAGGTTCCTCACAAAATGTTCTACTCAAAAGCATCCCATAACTTGCTGGAATGTCAGCAACCAGAATAGTCAATTTTACCCTTTTATCAGGACATGCTGCTAGGACTGCCTGGACATCCTTTACCTGTCCAATAAGAGGGACCTGCTTTCCATCCATTGAATAACATCTCCCAAATGTCTTAGTAAGATTTAAACCTAAGGAAATACCAACAAATGAAGGCATTATTTTCTCTGATGCTCCTGAATCTATTATGCAATTGCTAAGCTTTTGACCATTCAGGTGAAGGGATATGTAGAAAGGTTCAGGTTTCAGAACCTCAATTTCAAGCCTATCTTCAGCATTATGAAAAGAACAGGGATTAACCACGTCAGTGGAAGGGCATGGGGAAGAAGTAGGTTTTTCAATAGTAAACAAATCACTAAGCCCCACACATTCATGCACTGACGAGTCTGAAGAAGAATCTCCTTTTACATACTTGACCAGTTTCTCTAGTTCCTTCGGGTTCAATTTCAAATATTTTGTAGTGGAAAGTTCAACAGTCAAAGCTTTACAAAACTCAATTATGTCAAAGGAGGGGGAAGGAGAAGAACTATTTTTTCTTTCAAGATTCCTTTGCAAAATCTTAACCTCAGGGATCTTTGCATGGGAAGGAAAACCATTACTTGTGGGGTCTTTACCTTTGTAATTAGCTCCAGAAGAGCTCACTAAAGGAGCAGGCTGGGAGCTCTATTGATTTCTTGTAAGGATTGCACACGTAGGATCTTCAAGAGCTACCAAAATATTACCACCTCTTTATGAATTTGACTCATATTCAAGGTAGAATGATCCAGAGTCACCAGGTACCTCTTGAATTTTCTCTGCTTCTGAGAACTCACCTTGTTCATCCTTTGTGTTTTTCATTTGAACGTGTCTTATCATATCTGGACAGGAACCTCCATCATGGTATATAGTGAGGTGAAAAGAGCACATAGAACCCTTCTCAGGAGGAGCCTGTATTTGCAATCTTTGTGGGGCAGCAGACAACTGCAAAGATCATCCATAATTATACTGGTTTGGGGTCTTTCTACTAATATGTTGATAGGGTTGGGGGTATGAAACTCCAGGTTTCGGTATCTGCCTCTTCAAAGAAATCATATCATTGACTAGCCTTTGAAGAGCTGGATCAATTGAAGAGGTGCAAGCTTGGGGTTGCCCTTGATGAATTTGCACATCCTTTCTCTGTTTCCCAGCTGTTATTAAGTCATCTTCGAGTTCTATAGCTTCATTTTTTGTAGTCTCGAGATCAGCTAGTCTATTTCTTCTGAGGTGGAAACCAACACCGGGAGGATTGGAGTTTATAAAGAAACATTATTGATTGTCAGCAGTTGATCTTTTAGCCTAGGGAATTTTATGGATAATCTTATTATACCTGGCTACATAGTCTCTCATTGGCTCATGAATTTCTTTTTTCATTTGTGTGAGCTGAGCTAGTAGTGAGTGTTCATCATCAGTACTCTTGAACCTTTTCTCAAAAGAGGTTTTCATTGTTTGCCAATCAGTTATAGATCCCGCTCACAGATGACTAAACCAATCCGCTACCCCTTCAGTAAGAGTTTGAGCAAAAAGCCTAACAGCCACATCCTCAAATTGTACCACCAGTATCCCAGTAGCTACATTAAAAGAATTCAAGTGTTTCTCAATTGAGACTTTTCCATCGCCATTAAATCTAGGTAGAACATCCCTTGCTCCTTTTGGAAGTGGATTATGAGGTCCGAGGGCAAGGGGTCTGACTGCAGCACCCCATGGTTGGGCCATAATGAAAACAAGGTAAATAGTTACAAGAGGAGAAGCTTGAACTCGAGTAAGTGTTAGTGCCTACCAATGACTTGAATAAGAAGGTATAGGATTGATCCTGGTAGGAGAACAAGGCCTACTTTTAGCGTTTCTTTTAGGAGTGAAATTTGTGGCAAATGGTAACCCTTGCAATTCCTCAAAATAATTATCAATTACTCCCTCTCTCCTTTGTGATCTGGTATAGGGAGAAGATTCTAGTGTTGTCACTCCTAGGATTCCTAAGATCTGTAAGCAAACACTTTCAACCTTAGCGATGTTTCTAAGTTATGAAAATTTGTCTCAAACAAAGAAAAACTATGGATATTTCTGATTATGAGTTCAATTCTATCATGCCCGTGGCATGTTGATTTATTGAATGTTCGACTTATTTCTCCCCAATAGAGTTGCAAAAAATCTGTTAGTGAACGGATTTTGCCTTTCTTTAAACTAATGAATTTTTCACTCTGTCGCCTTCTTTTAAAGATAAAAGTTCACCATACAGTTGGGTAAGTGTAACATATACTACTTCCCTCTGAATTTTTTGATAGGTATAGCTCCCTTCGTTAGTTATTCAAAGAATAATCTATTTAATTTTCAATTGGTATGATTTTAACCTGAAAGCACATAAGGCTACCTACCTCATTATTAGATGAGAGGCTAATGATCTATAGATATTTCAAGGGAAAATAAGTTTTTCTTAATGCTTCAATATGAGAGATAAAAGTGGCTGAAACAAAGTTCAGAACACGGGTTTTACAATTCATAAAACAAATAAGAGAAAATAAATCTCCTTTCAAAACATGAATCTATTAAACATTCATAGGAAGGAATCTCAGAAAAATAATAATATTCTGCACTGGAAAGGCGATCACTATCATTTGATTTAGATCAACATATGCAAAGATATATCACTACGCAGATTCAAAACTCAAAGATTTCTCTTTCTCGCAAAACAATATGATCCTTTTATATATATATATATATATATATATATATAAAATCTTATATAATCTTATGTGACAAAGACACAATCAATACATCTATAAAACCCTTTTCAATTCCAGATCTTTAAAGTCTGATCACTTCCTTCAGTAAAACAGAACTTTACAAACCAAAAAGAAACTAAGAAAAAATAACAAAATTCTAACCAAAATCTAACCCTTATCCCGTCCATCTTAGTCTAATTTATAGTTTTTAGAATAGAGGAGGTCTCCCTGAAAACCCAACCTCCTCTAAATCAGTTATGAAACTAACAGAGTATAATTGGCACAGATGTCCCGAAGTCTTTTGCATAAACATGAAAGATACATAAAAACAGGGCCTTGATCAATGCGTTATATTGCTTTCCCATCATCATCTTCTTCTCCGCTTTCCTGGGCCTCCTGGGCAGTTGCAAGTTCTTGGATTATTGATTGGTTCAGAACCTTCATAGCATGGAGTTTTGCTTTGGTCGGTTCTTTGTTCCATCTGTGCTTCACCATCTTTTCAGCATGCTTCGGTAACTGATCGTTACCGATCAACATCATAGACTTGATCCGAGCAACCCATGTTATATCCTCAGGAGTGAAATTGCCCTTGGCTTTGATTTTCTCCATGTATATCCTAAAATTTTTTATCGCATCCTACATATTCAGCCCGCAAATCCTGAACTGCCAATCGTGGTAAGGATTAATCACCTTGTTGTCATTAACTAAACTGCATTGGAGGTCTTGGAGTTTATACACAGAAGCCTTAGCATTAGAGATCATAGATTTGAATGTGAGCACCTGCCACATTATGGTCTTCTTCAGCATGAAGAGTTGACATTCATCTGTTACCACTTTGATTGAATGTTCTGTCAAAAACTTGGTAGCTCCGTATTCTTCTATTTTAGTGAACATAGGCAAGACATTCTCCCATTTGTGTTCCTCTTTCTCCCATGGCGAAACCTAGTTTTGAATCTCCGTAATGAGGCTCTGTATCTCATCACATAATTTCTAGGAGTTCGTGATGTACTTTTCTTCATCTTTACTTACTCCTTCAATCCATCTTTCAACAACCTTTGCAATTATTTTAGCTCGTTGAACCTGACTCATTAGCCTTTTATTTTCTAGTGAAGTAGGATCAAAATTCTCTATAGCATGGGATATAGGAAGTGCTCCGAAGCAACTGATGTTGTCAATGAATTGAGCAAGGATGCTTATTTGCCACTTTAGCTCTCTCTTTTCTCGCTCGTCTTTTTCCAACCTAGTGAGCATCTTCTTTGTGGATACATGGAAGAAATGGTTATCTAAATCTCTACTCATGTTTCCCAACTCCATCTTAGTGACCACAAAATCTTCTGCGCTGACTTCCTTGTCTTCTTCCTTGGGCTTGTATGAAGCAATCTCGGCAACCCACTTTCCGGTCCCTTCATCACTATCCAGTCGAGCAGTTGTTTTGAACCTTTTTGGCTTGGGGCCCTTCTCTATGTACTTAACAACCATATCTTGAATTGGAATAGTCATGGGAATGGAACTCCATTTTCTATTCACTGAAGTGGTCAGCCACTTAGGGTTTGCGCTCGAACTAGTTGCCCCTTCGATCGTTGTGGAGGGTGGTGTCATAGCTTCGGTAACTGCATGGGAATCTAGGGCATTAGCAATGTCACTGTCAAGATCTTGAACGTCAAATATCTGAGCTTCTAGGATCTTATCCTTCACCTTTGTATCCTTAGCTTGATCTGAGCTTCGATCATTTGGAGGGTGGTGTCATAGCTTCGGTAACTGCATGGGAATCTAGGGCATTAGCAACGTCACTGTCAAGATCTTGAACCTCAAATATCTAAGCTTCTAGGATCTTATCCTTCACCTCTGTATCCTTAGCTTGATCCATCCTTCTCTGAGTAGCACTTCGTGACTGGGTATGTCGAGGAGTGGAGAAATCCAAAGCAGAATTAGACTTGTGCCTAACCTGAAGCAGCTTTTTATCCTTACCTGCATGAACAACATAGAAGCATTATTAGAAAAATGCATTGGTGAACGCAAAGTAACTTCACTTTTTCTCATAGAGTTAGACTTGGTGCCTAATTTCACTACATTCTTCCTTTTAATCCATTGTGTGGTTCTCTCCAAAACCCTTTTTTTTTTCAACTGTATATTATCCTCTTCTTCCTCACTCCAAATTGATACAGGACACTTCGGTTTCGGCTTGAGCTAAGTATCCAGGTTCAAACAGTTCTAGATAATCTTCTTCAAGCCCGTCTATGTCAAGCTTTACCTATAATGAAATGACTTGCTCCAACACCATCCTCATGTTTCCCCTTTTGAATACCCCGAGTTCATCACTGCAATCCTCCCAGAAGTCCTCTAATTGTAGAATTGGGAGATACGGCATTAGACCAAGACTTCGGGAGAAACCCTTGTTATCTAAACCTTTCCTTTCATGGTACAGGGGATAATTGAAATTCTTCAGGTCGGCTCCATTACTCAAAGCATTTGACATTGAACTACAGGATAGCATACCTAACCAAATGGGAAAAAGACCCTCCCATTTGTCTCTAGGTTGATCCTTTTTAATCACAGTAGTCAGCTGCCTACATACCTCTGCTAAAACAAAACAATCTGAACAAAAATGAGGAAGCTTGAAGGGCTCTTCCTCAAAACCGCCTATCCTTATATAGCAAAAGCGAGTAAACTAGATAAAGAAACTGCCAAACCTCTTAACCAGTGCATGTGCATCCTTAGAAATTCTTTTGGTTTAGATTTTCCTTAATTCATAGCACAAATCTCTTAGAAAGGCATTGTGTACCCTCCTAAAGTCTTGCAACGCATTATCCTTTTGTAGCATAGGGTAAAAATCATATACAGGGACCTCTTCCTCAGTGGGCTATCTAGGTATTCCAACTATCTCCTTAACACATGCCAAATAGTATATAAGATACAAAGACATGAAGAAATTATGCTTAAACTGTTTGGCCATACTCAGCAGCTCCCTCATTGAACCAGCAATCAGCTCTGCCCAATCAAGGTATTGCTTCCCTTCTAATACTAGTTGCACATAGCAATAAATCCATTCGTCAAAACTGTAGGCTTCTGTAGAGCCTTTGACTCGGTGCAACAATAACATGACATTGTGAATGTGAGGAAGCATATGATTCTTATTGGGATTCTTAGGCAATCTATAACCACCCCTTTGAGGAACCTTCAACCAATATTTTGTTACATTATTTCGATGTTTGGTTCTATCTTTGTTGAACTCAGTGATTGGCTGGGCGGGAGAAAATTTTGAGAACTAGTAGTCAGGTAGCTTGAAAATAGAGGAAATTACTTTGGGGTTAATGGCAAGGAGGGTTTCACCATTGTCTCTCCTGATGGTTTTGGAGGCTGGATCATACCTAGCAATACATTCCCTAACCAATTCTGGGGAAGGGATAGCTGGGGGAAAGGTTGCCGCCTCTATGAGACCACTACTCAAAACTTCCACACCAAAAGAACCATCAATTCCCTTGAACACTCTTTCTTTCAAAACTTCAAGATCTTCCCCTTTAAGGTTGGTATCGCTGACTATGGGCTCTGTACATGCAACACTAAAAGAATTCCCGAACAGGTGCAACATGGACTTCATAATTCATGAATGACTAGCCTTATTTTCTTTTAGCAAACCTTACTACAAGAGAAGAAATGCAAGTAAAAATCACTAGAGAGGACAAGAAATGGACTTAGATTCACAGCTGAGAGCAACCAGACGACTACTAGCAAACAAAACTTCTATCCAAGAAAAATAACAACGCAGTGACAAGGAACAAATTTTCAGAGAATAAATCCTCTCATACCTTATAGAAGGATCAATAATACGGACTTATTAAGTGCAATAATTTCAATCACCAGTTTAAGTGTATTGAGCTTGTGGATTGGACATCGCACGCATGCATTGAATGGATGGCAACATTTTTGAAATAACCACCAATTCTCGAAATGATTATTTGCTTTGAAACTCCAATAATTGATGTCACCCAAGATATGGTTCGCCTTCCTTATACTTGGCAATTAATGTACCATCAAATCTTTTAACTCACGGGACCCACCAAATTTGAACACACATGAACATTCTAAACAGACTTCATTGAGGTTCAAGTAGTTCAAGGCGTACATCATGCCCAAGAGAAAATTTTTGTTAAAGGATTAACTATGTCATGTGTTGCTGCCCATTTGAACTGTGTTGAACATATTGAACACGTCTGAACCTTTTGAACTAGGTTCAAAGAGTTAAATGCTTGGAGAGATTATATAACACATCACCGAACGAAACCGATAAGGAACTACTGCAAAACACTTTAAAAGAATGTTAGTATGAAAAACCTGCAAGACACCTATGAACCTGCGAAACCTAAATGAACCTAATGAACCCAGTTCAAAATGGTTCAATGTGTTCATGGAGTTCAACCAATTACTAAAACTCGACATTTTTTATTTTAAGACAATTTACAAATTAACTAAGGCTTGAACTGAGGCATTGCAAGAAAGACAAGGACTCCAAATAAATTTTTTTAGGGTGATTTACTCTTGTTATGAAGGATAAATGACATAGTAAAATTGGCTCTGACAGGGGATTGTATTTTATGAAGGAAAATGCAAAGAACTCTAAATCTCTGGTTTCGCATGGATAAAAATAGATAAGGGAACAAAGGAAGACCTACACCTAAATAGGCACGAAACAGAAAAAACCTAAACTACTATATACAGGAAATCCCAACCATAGGTTTCACAGTTTGTAGAGCTTGAGATCTTGCCCATTGTAAGTATAGGGCATAACCGTTCCATCAGAATAGTTGAGTCTAAAAGCATTTTGTTCCACCACTTCACAGATCTTCAATGGGCCTTTCCATAATGAGTCAAATTTTCTGTGTGCACCCTTTGGTTCTTTCCTTTTATCCCATAATAGTACTTCATCTCCTTTAAGGAAACCTCTTGGTCGAGCTCTCATGTCAAAAATCCTCTTCACTCTGTTCTGATGCTCCATAATTCTATCCACCAACATCTCTCTTTCCTCCTCCAACTTCATTATATACATAACTCTCTTCTCTAGAGCATTCTGAAAAAAAGAATCCTCCACTACTGTCTGAAGCTTGGCTATTGACAATTCCACAAGTAAAAAGAGTTTTGCACCAATCCCATACACAATCTGAAAAAGTGCCATTCCGATGGCTCTTTTAGGCATAATTTTGTCTGCCCATAAAGCTTCATATACCTTCTTGTGCCAATTTAGACTATTTTTGTCAACCAACTTCTTCATAATCGCTATCAGGTTCTTGTTGCTTGATTCTGCCAGTCCATTACCCTGTGGAAAGTAATCTGAGGAATGTGAGAGGGTAATCTGATGTTCATAACAAAACATAGTTAGTTCTTCAGATGAAAAATAAGATGCGTTATTTTCAACAATCTTTTGAGGAACTCCAAAACAGACCAGGATGCAATCTTTGAGAAAGTTACACACGACCTCTAAGTTTGCCTTTTTAGTGGGAATAGCCTCCACCCACTTGGTAAAATAATCAGTCGTTGTCAAAATGTACATATGCCTAGCACTGGAATAAGGATTTATCGGCCCAATGAAATCAATACCCCACTATTTGAAGGGTTCATCTATTACCACAGGCCTTAGAGGCAGAGCCGCTAAATGTGGTTTCCTGGAAAAGAGTTGGCATTTTTCACATTCCTTAACATAAATATACACTTCTCAAAACATGCCAGGCCAATAAAAGCAATTCCTTAAAATATTGAAGGCAGTTACAGAGGATGAGAAATGCCCACCATAGGCTTCATCATGATAAACCTCCAGAAGTTTTTGTTGTTGAGGCTTATCCACACACCTTAAGTATGTTCCATAGAAACCTTTTTTGTACAAGACATCCTACCAAATAACATACTTAGCAGCCTTTAACTTAAGATTCCTTTTCTCTTTTGCTGACAAATGACTTGGGCAGCTACCATAAGTCAAATAGTAAGCCAGATCCGTAAACCGGGTATCTTGTAATCCAATAAATAGGGTCAATGGTAACTCTTTTCCTGTTTCAACCTCATTTTCTACTATCAATTTACATAAGCCTTGTCCTTTCACTGTATTTGTAGGGTGAATTTCTAGACCGTATTGTTGGATTTTTGTTACCCATGTTGCTCTTTTATTGAGTCCAACCTCTTGCTGAGTTTAAATGATTTTCAATGTGAAATCTGGAACAAAAACCACAGAGTGAGAGTGTAGAATGTAATACCAAAATTGTTTTACTGCTTTCACCACAACAAAGGCTTGTTTCTCTGAACTAGAATACTTAAGTTCATTCTTCTTGAGTGGAACACTCTTGAATGCTATAGGTGCTTCTATCCCAGATTTATCCATTTGTAACAGTATTCCAGACAGTGTATGTTCTGAGGCGTAGCAGTATAAAATGAAATCCTTTTTGAAATCTGGATTGATGAGAGTTGGCGCATTTGCAACTGAACCCTTGATTTTTTCAAAAGCTTCTTTGGCTTCTTTAGTCCATTTGAAAGTATGCCTTTCACTCAATAGGCTAATGATATGTTTGGTAGTTTCTGCAAATTCGGGCACGAACCATCTTAAGAAATTCACCTGGCCAAAGAAAGACCTTACTCCAGTCCGATTTGAAGGCAAGTTGAGACGTTGAATTATATTGATTCTCTCTAGATCAATCTTGACACCTTCTTTTCAAATGATATGCCCCAATAATTTACCCTCAGTTACATAGAAAACTAATTTCTTCGGGTTCAAAGAGATTTCATGCTCACAACAACGTTGCAGAACTGCCCTTAGATCCTTGAGATGATTCTTCCTTTCTTTAGAAAATACTGTCAAGTCGTCTAGGTAAACAACAATAATTCTATTGCAAAAATCCTTAAAAGAAGAATCCATAGCCCTCTGAAAGGTTGTTCCAGCATTTATTAAACCAAATGGCATACTGTTATATGTGAATGTTCCCCATGAAGTGATGATGGCTATCTAGTGTTGTTCATTCTTTGCAGCACTAATTTGATTGTAACCAAAAAACCGTCTAACATCGGCATCATTTCTAACCCAGATACCATCTGCAGAATATGATCCATATTGGGTAAGGCGTAGTTGTCCTTAAGACTTGCCTGATTCAAGTTGCGAAAATCTACACAAATCCAAATCTCCCCATTCTTCTTCCTCACGGGCACAATATTAGCTACCCAAGTAGAGTGATGAATTGGATATATGTTTCTAGCTTTAAGCATTTTATCTACTTCCTTTAAAATTGCATCTGCCATCAAGGGATTAAAATTTCTCAATTTCTTTCTGAAAGGAGAAATGCCAGGCTTCAATAGGATTTGATGTTGAAAATTCCCATCCCTAAACTCCTTCAAATCATCATAGGACCAAACAAAAATATCAATGTGTAGCGTCGTAAATTGTACGCACTTGCTAGGGTGGTACAATTTCACACCTAGTTTAGCACCCGCCTTGGCGCATTTTGAATTTTGAATTGCATTTCCCCTTTAGCACTTAATTAATTAAATTAATTAGGTCTAAGGTTCTATTTTATCATCTCCCATATCATAAGGTTGGGCCCTTTTCATTAAAGTGTGCCCCTTTCATTTTATTCCTCCAATACATCATTTAATCAAAAACCCTAATTAGGTCCTATTTTGAACTTGGGGGCTTGATTTCGGGGGTCAAAACATCTCGAAATCAGTTGTAACTTCGGGATTCACTCTAAAATCATCATATCTGACAGCCCTGAAAAATTTGGTGAAAAGTTGTCGGGACCATGGTGCCCGGCGTGCACACGGTCCCGGACATTTTTCCCTAAATTTTAGGAGCACGATCCAATCATAAAATAAAGCTTAACCCCAAGAAATTGGCGGGAGATTCAATCTCTAGGTCGGCCAAAAGTTGAAATTAAGACCTAGGGTTTCATATATAAGAGCTCTCTTTCTTCATTTGAAAGGATGGGAATTTTTGGTTTCAAGGGCCTTCTACGTAGCGAAAGAGTAGATCTTTGAAGACTTCAACAACATTCAACATCCATCCATCAAGCATTCATCAAATTTATTCATCCATTTAGGGCTTTGAAGACATTGAAGAGAAATAAGGGATCACCGACTGAAGATTGGCTTGTACCCCTCCCTTGGGGTTGGGTATGATTTCATGTTGTTTTCATATCTTTTCATAAGACTCATTATGTCACTTGTATTCATGCTTTAGATCTCTTTACATCTTGATTTGGAGCATTTACATTATCATTTACAAGTAATTAGGGTTTACTTTCTAGGTTGCTCTAGTTTGCTTACTTGCATTTTAGGATCTTGCACACACACAAGGTCTGCACACACATTACTTTTACAATACAACTTGGCTATTCATGGAGGTGGAAATCACCAAAGAGGGGGTTTGACTAAGGCAAAACCCTATATAGCCGCCCACCATACCTTTTCAGATATAAGTCCAGGTTTCGGGATTCGGATGATGCCGCAAATTGCAGATCCGACGGAAGCAGACGGAAACTGAACTTCACACCAAATTCCAGCCTAGAAAGCTAGGACAGGGGCATGGGGTGCCCTGGTCCTGCCAAGACAGGGGCACTAGGCGCCTTGGTCCCTGGGACAGGGGCGCTGGGCACCCTGGTCCTTCTGTCAGATATCAAGTTTTAGCATTTTTCTGACAACTTTTCAGGTTGCAAAACAGCAATTTCAGGAGCAGAATCAGGACAGTGGCGCCTGCGCCCCCGTCCCGAACATTTTCACTCAAATTTTAACTCTAGGTACACATCTACATTCTTGTCTTGTCCTTGTGTTTACAGCTTTCCATTATTTAATCTTAATTCTGCAATCTTGTTACTAGTTCATACTTACACTTTAGGGTTAATAGTTGAACTTGCATCATTATATCTTTTAATTACAACAAAGGAATAGAAATCCTAATAGGTATCCCATGGCTCTCTCTTCCACAAAAAGAAGTAGCCAATTGTGTGATACCTCTAGGCTCTTTTCTATTCCACAAGTGTATGATTGAAAGTGAAGTTAGGGCATGTTTGCTTAGTGTCTCGCTTTTTCCCGCACACATTTTGGTGAACCCGACGTGAACTCCAATCTTCTCTAATTCTGATTTATGTTTTCAAATTTGAGTGTTTATGCTATTTCAAATTCAAATTTGTATTTACAAGTTTTAATTTCTTGCAAGATTCAAAAATTTAGAGGAAATTTTTGCTAAAACCCTAATTTTTCAATTCAAAGTTGAACTTGTGGATAGCTTAATTGGGATCAATAATTTCAAATCTGATTTAGGAACTCATTTGAATCATAAATTTCATTTTCTAAATCTACATTCTAAGTGCTTGCATTGGTTAAAATTAAATATTTCCTTCTATTTTGCATGTGTTATCATTTGAAAGAGGAAAATTGTTGTCATGATGCATTCATTTCATAGATGTGATAATGGGTTAGCTTCCCTTGTTTCAATTTTTCCTTCTCCTAAAGAACCTCTCCCCATCTATAACAACATTTTAGTGCCTAAAAGAGTTGCTACCGATCCCTTTGAGACTCTCCCATGCTCTAAGGATGAAGACTTTAAGAGTGATCTTGACAATTCTCCTAAAATGTGCCATTCCTATTTAGCTATCCTAGAGGAAGAGAATGATATCATAAACACCTTTCTTAATGTTACTTCACCTTCCCTACATGATGCCTCTCTAAGTGAAAAGGCATTGATGGACATTGACTTATTTTCTTCTAAAGTTGGTCCTTCCAATGGGGGCATGTTAGTGCAACAAGAGGTTATGAACACTTCTTTCAAAGATCTCCTTCCTAAGCATGAATCTTTGGAGAAATATGTTCATGTTCCTCCCAAAAAACACTCCCTTCATGAGGATCCTTTTGTGCAAGAAGATGACATGATCCCTACATTCCCTAGTGATGGCATTTCCTTTTCCAACAAAATTCCCACTAGAGATGATGAATTAATGATAAATGCTTACCCTTCTCCTAAAGTTTGTCTTACCCATAAGCATCCCTTAGAGAAAGAAGATGAAATAATAAGCAATTTCCTTAATTCTCTCTCCCCTAAAGATCACATTGAACATATTTTGAGGAAAGAGGATGAGTTTAACACATCTATTGATGCTCTCCCTCCTAAGGATGAGGAATTAATAAACAATGTTATCTCCTCTCCCGAAATTGACAATACTTCAAACATTCCTTTCAACAAACTCACTATTTGGGATGAACCATTAGGAGAAGGTGTAGATTATTCTCTACCCCATGAGAGAACCCTAGCCAAAGGGGATGAAATCAATATTGAAAACTCCCTTGATAGTTTCTCACCTTCCTTGAATCTCAATTATTCTCCCTCTAAAAATAAAGCATCTCCCTCTCCTCAACTTGGTTCTACTCATAAGGATACCCTAGTTCAAAGCAAGATGGTTAACATCTCTTTCAAAGATCTCCCTCTCAAAAGTGAGACTTTAGAGAGTAATGTTGATCCTTCTCCTAGAGAGTTTATTCCCCATGTAGATCCTTTGATGATAGAGGATGATATAACCCTTCCTAGTATTACTCTACCTACTAGAACATCAATGCCTACCACTTGTCTCTCCCCTAAAATTGATTTAATCTGTGATGAGATTTTACTGCAAGAGAAGACTACCAATAATTCTTCCAACACTTTTATTCATTCCTCTAAACCATCCTCAATCAATTTGATACATGTGAATGAAACACCTAACAAACCTCTCTTCACTATCCAAGGTGCTTGTCCTTCTCAAAATTCTCAACCTTTAAATAAGCCTATCTTAGTGGTTCAAGGTGGTTATGCTAATGATTCTTTTTGCACTCCTAAGAAACCTATTATTACTGTGCAAGGAGGTTATTCTACTAAGAGCCCTTATGAGTATGCTAAGCAACTGACTAGAGACAGTTATAACGCGGTTGCTCATACTATAACACAAGAAACAATAGGCAACCTAATCCTCCTCCAGTTCTCCCAACTTCACTTCCTCCTTCCCAACCTCTTCTTCCTCAAGCTCCTCGTATTTCACAAATGCTTAGTAAGGACTATGATCTCATAGAACAACTTAAAGCTACCCCTGCTAAGATATCCCTTTGGGATTTGATCCAAACTTCTTCCGCTCATCATCGAATGTTACAAGATGCCTTGAAAGATTTGAATGTTCCTCCACCATCTAGTAATATAGTGTCTTTGGTTAACTCTGTGATGAATCTTAAAGCTCAAATTGTGTTTACTCAAGATGAGTTGCCTACTAGTGAAATTCAACATCAATATGATCCCTTGATGATTGTGGTTATCATAAATGACACTGCTGTAAGACAAACACTAGTAGATAATGGTTCTGGCCTTAATGTGTGTAGCATTAATCTATTGCATAAGATGAATGTGGATACATCCCTTATTGAGCCTGACTCTCGTCCCATTTGAGGCTTTGATAATGTGGCTAAGTCTTCATTAGGTATTATCACCTTACCCATCACAGTGGACCTATTACTTTTCCCACTCCTATCCATGTTATGTCGGGAAATCTAACATACAACTTGTTATTAGGGAGACCTTGGATTCACAGTATGCAAGTTGTCCCCTCTACAGTGCATAGACAAGTTAAATTTATTTATAATAATAAGACATATACCTTGATAGGTGATACTAATTTTCAAGCTTGTTTGCAAACATCTACTTCCAAAGGGAGTTCTTCTAAGCCTTCCTCTTCTACTGATGACTCGTTAAACAAGATACCTATGGATGAATCATCACCCTCTGATAATCAAAATTCTTTGGATGAGTCTGAAGTTCCTGAAGAAGATTTTTCTCAACTTGAATCTACACATGAAAAGGCTTTTAATCCTGAGAAGGTTCTCGCAGAAGACGATTGGGGATCTCTTGATTTTAATCCCACCTTTGTAGGTGAGTATAGGGTTCCTCTGAGAGAGCTTAAAGTTAAAAAGAAGGAAGGAACTAGAGATCAATCAGTCTTACCTGAACCTATGAGCAATAATTTTGTGGCCGCTTCTCAAACTTCTTCTCCTCACACCTCTAATTCTGAAGAATTTGATTCTTTGTCCTATGAAAAACCACCTTTTCTTTCTGAAATGCCTAATCGTTATGGTCGTGGTTTTCACATTTTGGCTAAGAGTGGCTATAGTGGAAATGGTTGTGGCACAAATGAACAAGGAATTAAAGTTCCGTTAGAACATAACATGCGTGAATATTCATTTGGACTTGGATATAATCTTTCTAAGCCAAGCAAAGCATCTAAAAGACCATCTCTCAATGTGAATGCTATATTTAGTAGTGATGATGATCTCACTTCAACTAAATCATCTTCTACTTCTATCAACTCTCATTCGCCTCATAAGGAAATCTTGGCGATGAACAAATCTCTTTATGAATCCCCTCAAATTTCTAAATCCACTTATGAATCTTTATCTCCTATTCATCATAAAGTCCTTTCCTCCAGGGATAAGGCTCTAATAAATTACACTCATCTCTCTTCTAAGATTTCTCGGAACTTCCCTTCTTCAATTTTTATCATTTTATACACGTTTTTGATCTTACTAATAGTTGAGCATTTAACATGTCATATTCAAATACCTCATTCAATCTATCATGTCTTTAAATAATATTAATGGCTATTATGTTGCTCATCATTATGTGACATTGGTAGCTCATTTACTAGGGGCTCATTGTCATTCATGATGGTACAATTTCAAGTGCAATCATATTTTTGAAGCAACATAATAGCCTAATTTTTCTATGTTATCTCTTGTTCCTATGAGGTAATAGTGTGGAAATATTGATCATCTTTTATTTAGAATTCTCTTTTCCTAGATATGGGAGAAGATGTGTATTCTCTTTCTTATCCTACCCACTTCTTGTGAGGAGCATTTTACATACACTAATGTCTTGCTTGCATGAACTCACGTGAGTATGTAGTACATTTTGCTTATGTCTAAATCTCTCCCTAGAAGATTGTGTAAGTCCTTCTCATTATCCTTATCCTTGGGAGGCAATGATCTTTCCTTATTTTTATCTAAGGATCCACTTTTTCCTATTTCATGGATGTTGTGAACTTTATTACTTGATGTTATTCCTTGTATGCATTTGTTGTTGTTTGTTCAAGGATTCCGTCTCACAAGAGGTGTAAGTCCTTGACTACAACCTCTTTTGCACTTGGTAAAATACATCCATAATGAATTCACTCTCCCAATTGGGTTAAAAAGAGCGTCATCCTTCATTAAGAATCACTTTCACCTCGCAAAAGAAGGAAGTATTGCATTTTTATTCTCTTCTTTGTCTTATTCTAGAAGATGTTATTCCGCTCGGGAATACGTGTCTTTTGTACAAAGATCTCTTCTCCTCTAAGGATCTCCTTTACACATACTACAAGATATCCCTTTTTCAACTATCTTATCTTTTCTTCTCTTTGCATTTTGTTTCCATTTACATCCTTCATCTTGTGTTAGAGAACTCTCAAATCCTCACACTCTTTGTTGTGTTGGAATTGAGATGTAGTCCTCTTTCTTACCAAATGATTCTCCATTAGTTTTTGATCTCATATCAAATCTTCTTGTGAGCATTTTTCATCAATATTCTTTAACAATTCGAAGTGGTAAACATGATACCCTGTTTCAACTCACTAAAATTAGCAAGCTGAAACAGGGGGGGCATATAGCTACCCTTGAATTTTCATCACCTTCCTTAGTAAGCATTAGGTGATTTTGTGATCTAACGTGTGTTTTGTAGGGTGCGGTTCCTAACTGTGTACTGTAGATACCACTGGGGGCTTCGTCCGACAACTTATGGATATATCCTTTTTCAAATAATGTTTACTTTTCTGTACTTTAGCTTGCATATGCACGTAGTGTTCATATGACCGCTAAAGTGGGGGCTAAATGTAGCGTCGTAAATTATACGCACTTGCTAGGGTGGTACAATTTCACACCTAGTTTAGCACCCGCCTTGGCGCATTTTGCATTTTGCATTGCATTTCCCCTTTAGCACTTAATTAATTAAATTAATTAGGTCTAAGGTTCTATTTTATCATCTCCCATATCATAAGGTTGGGCCCTTTTCATTAAAGTGTGCCCCTTTCATTTTATTCCTCCAATACATCATTTAATCAAAAACCTTAATTAGGTCCTATTTTGAACTTGGGGGCTTGATTTCGGGGGTCAAAACATCTCGAAATCAGCTGTAACTTCGGGATTCGCTCTAAAATCATCATATCTGACGGCCCTGAAAAATTTGGTGAAAAGTTGTCGGGACCATGGCGCCCGGCGTGCACACGGTCCCGGACATTTTTCCCGAAATTTTAGGAGCACGATCCAATCATAAAATAAAGCTTAACCCCAAGAAATTGGCGGCAGATTCAATCTCTAGGTTGGCCAAAAGTTGAAATTAAGACCTAGGGTTTCATATATAAGAGCTCTCTTTCTTCATTTGAAAGGATGGGAATTTTTGGTTTCAAGGGCCTTCTACGTAGTGAAAGAGAAGATCTTTGAAGACTTCAACAACATTCAACATCCATCCATCAAGCATTCATCAAATTCATTCATCCATTTAGGGCTTTGAAGACATTGAAGAGCAATAAGAGATCACCGACTGAAGATTGGCTTGTACCCCTCCCTTGGGGTTGGGTATGATTTCATGTTGTTTTCATGTCTTTGCATAAGCCTCATTATGTCACTTGTACTCATGATTTAGATCTCTTTACATCTTGATTTGGAGCATTTACATTATCATTTACAAGCAATTAGGGTTTACTTTCTATGTTTCTCTAGTTTGCTTACTTGCATTTTAGGATCTTGCACACACACAAGGTCTACACACACATTACGTTTACAATAGAACTTGGCTATTCATGGAGGTGGAAATCACCAAAGCGGGGGTTTGATTAAGGCAAAACCCTATATAGCCGCCCACCATACCTTTTCAGATATAAGTGCAGGTTTCGGGATTCGGACGACGCCGCAAATTGCAGATCCGGTGGATGCAGACGGAAACTGAACTTCACACCAAATTCCAGCCCAAAAAGCTAGGACAGGGGCATGGGGTGCCCTGGTCCTGCTAGGACAGGGGCGTTGGGCGCCCTGGTCCCTGGGACAGGGGCGCTAGGCGCCCTGGTCCTTCTGTCAGACAGCAAGTTTTAGCATTTTTCTAACAACTTTTCAGGTTGCAAAACAGCAGTTTTAGGAGCAGAATCAGGACAGTGGCGCCTGCGCCCCTGTCCCGAACATTTTCACTCAAATTTTAACTCCAGGTACGCATTTGCATTCTTGTCTTGTCCTTGTGTTTATAGCTTTCCATTATTTAATCTTAATTCTGCAATCTTGTTACTAGTTCATACTTACACTTTAGGGTTAATAGTTGAACTTGCATCATTCTATCTTTTAATTACAACAAAGGAATAGAAATCCTAATAGGTAGCCCATGGCTCTCTCTTCCACAAAAAGAAGTAGCCAATTGTGTGATACCTCTAGGCTCTTTCGTATTCCACAAGTGTATGATTGAAAGTGAGGTTAGGGCATGTTTGCTTAGTGTCTCGCTTTTTCCCGCGCACACAATGTATTCCTTCAGTAGCCCACTAAGAATTCGTTTTTCCTTAGAGGAGCAATATTTGCCAATGGGTACCACCTTGGGATTAGATTCATCACCCAGATTAATCTTTTCACAACTTCCTTTTCTGTCATCCTCAAGAGCTTTCTTGCCTATGAACGCATCATTTCAGGTGAAAAATCTCTCCAAAGTCACTATCCCTTTCAAAATTTTGTTCCCTTTAAGCTGAATGAAATTGTTTTTAGAATCAGCACCCAAATTTAGACTAAATTCCTTACAATTATTTTCAGAACCTTAAAAATATGATTGGGAGAATGAATGAGCAAATTCCATAAAGTCTTTGATCTGAGCATCTGTATCGAATACATGCCTATGGCTTACATTATCAAGGACACTAGGCCTATAAATCATTTCAATCCTATATGAATCAACCTTAAAGTTTGGGTGTGGTAACAAAAGAGAGGCTGAAATGGCCAACGAATCTGCCCTAGTGTTTTGATCCCTTGGTATAGCTTCAATCGAGAAGGCATCAAAATATTCTATCTCATCCCAAACTCTATTTCTATAATGTCTCAATCTATCTTTTTTAACTGAATAAACATTTCTCACCTGTCTGACAATCAGCTCTGCATCCCCCCTAACTTTGAGTAATTTAATACCTTTACACTTGGCTTCATTTAATCCTAACAATAATGCCTCATACTCTACAGTATTATTAGTATTCTTAAAATCCAACTTGAAAGAAAAAGGAAAAATGTTACCATTTGGGGAGAGCAAAACTACCCCGGCTCCAGAGCTAGAATTGGTGCAACTTCCATCAAATTCCATATGCCACAATTTGCCATCTTCATCAACTGCTTCTTTAAACTCTTTTTCATCAGGTGCAAGGATGAGATAGTTTCCAAATTCACATTCTTGAAATAGAATATGAGCCTTAGGATTATCAGAGGGGAAGACTGTATATTTATTTTTTGGTTTAGGTTCAAGTTTGATTTTCTATTTCCCGAGTGGAATGATAGCTTCTGACCAATCCAGCTTAATTTCACCTCCAAGTTCCTTACAAAAAGTTCTACTCAAAAGCATCCCCTAACTTGCTGGAATGTCAGGAACCAGAATAGTCAATTTTACCCTTTTATCAGGACATGCTGCTAGCACTGCTTGGACATCCTTTACCTGTCCAATAAGAGGGACGTGCTTTCCATCCATTGAATAACATGTGCCAAATGTCTTAGTAAGATTTAAACCTAAGGACCTAGCAACAGATGAAGGCATTATGTTATCTAATGCTCCTGAATCTATTATGCAATTGCTAAGCTTTTGACCATTTAGGAGAAGGGATATATAGAAAGGTTTAGGTTTTAGAACCTCAGTTTCAAGCTTATCTTCAACATTATGAAAAGCACAAGGATTAACCACATCAGTGGAAGGGCATGGGGCAGAAGCAGGTTTTTCAACAGTAAACAAATCACTAAGCCCCACACATTCATGCACTGAGGAGTCTGAAGAAGAATCTCCTTTTACATACTTGACCAGTTTGTCTAGTTCCTTCGGGTTCAGTTTCAAATATTCTGTAGTGGAAAGTTGAACAATCGAAGCTTTACAAAACTCAAATATGTCAAAGGAGGGGGAAGGAGAAGAACTATTTTTACTTTCAAGATTCCTTTACAAAATCTTAACCTCGGGGATCTTTGCATGGGAAGGAAAAGCATTACTTGTGGGGTCTTTACCTTTGTAATTAGCTCCAAAAGAGCTCGTGAAAGGAGCAAGTTGGTAGCTCTGTTGATTTCTTGTAAGGATTGTACACACAGGATCTTCAAGAGATGCCATAATATTACCACCTCTTTCTGAATCTGACTCATATTCAAGGTAGAATGATCCAGAGTTGCTAGGTACCTCTTGAATTTTCTTTGCTTCAGAGAACTCACGTAGTTCATCCTTTGTGTTTTTCATTTGAACGTGTCTTATCATATCCAGACAGAACCTCCCTCATGGTCTGTAGTGAGGTGAAAAGAGCACATAGCACCCTTCTCAGGAGGAGCCTCTATTTGCAATCTTTGTGGGGCAGTAGACAACTAGAAAGATTGTCCATAATTATACTGGTTTGGGGTCTTTCTGCTTATATCTTGATAGGGTTGTGGGTATGAAACTTCAGGTTTCAGTATCTGCCTCTTAAAAACAATCATATCATTGACTGGCCTTTAAACAACTAGATTAGTTGAAGAGGTGGAAGCTTTTGGTTGCCCTTGATGAATTTGCACATCCTTTCTCCATTTCCCGGCTGTTATTAAGTCATCTTCAAGTTCTATAGCTTCATTTTGTGTAGTCTCGACATCAACTGGTCTATTTCTTCTGAGATGGAAACCAACATCGAGAGGCATGGAGTTTATAAAGAAACATTGTTGATTGTCAGCAGTTGGTCTTTTAGCCTGGGGAATTTTATGGATAATCTTATTATACCTGGCTACATTGTCTCTCATTGGCTCATGAATCTCTTTTTTCATTTGTGTGAGCTGAGCTAGTAGTGAGTGTTCATCATCAGCGCTCTTGAACCTTTTCTCAAAAGAGGTTTTCATTGTTTGCCAATCAATTATAGATCCTGCTCGCAGATGACTAAACCAATCCGCTACCCCTTCAGTAAGAGTTTGAGAAAAAAGCCTCACATCCACATCCTCAAATTGTACCGCTAGTATCCCAATAGCTACATTAAAAGAATTCAAGTGTTCCTCAACTAAGACTTTTCCATCGCCATTAAATCTAGGTAGAACATCCCTTTCTCCTTTTGGAAGTGGATTATGAGCTCTGAGGGCAAGGGGTCCGACTGCGGCACCCCATGGTTGGGCCATAATGAAAATAGGGTAAATAGTTTACAAGAGGAGGAGCTTGAACTCCAGTAAGCATTAATTCCTACAAATGACTTGAAGAAGAAGGTATAAGTTTGATCCTGGCAGGAGAGAAAGGCCTATTTTTAGTGTTTCTTTTAGGAGTAAAATTTGTGGCAAATGGTAACCCTTGCAATTCCTCAAAATAATTATGAATTACTCCCTCTCTCCTTTGTGATTTGGTATAGGGACGAGAATCCAGTGTTGTCACTCCTAGGATTCCTAAGATCTCTAAGCAAACACTTTCAACCTTAGCGATGTTTCTGAGTTATGAAAATTTGTCTCAAACAAAGAAAAACTATGGATATTGTTGATTATGAGTTCAATTCTATCATGCCCATGGCATGCTGGTCTATTGAATGTTTGACTTATTTCTCCCTACCAGAGTCGCCAAAAATCTGTTAGTGAATGGATTTTGCCTTTCTTTAAATTAATGAATTTTTCACTCTGTCGCCTTCTTTTAAAGATAAAATTTCACCATACAGTTGCGTAAGTGTAACATATACTACTTCCCTCTGAATTTTTTGATAGGTACAGCTCCCTTCATTAGTTATTCAAAGAATAATCTATTTAATTTTACAATTGGTATGCTTTTAACCTAAAAGCACATAAGGCTACCTACCTCATTCTTAGATGAGAGGCTAATGATCTAAAGATATTTCAAGGGAAAACAAGTTTTTCTTAATGCTTCAACATGAGAAATAAAAGTGGCTAAAACAAAGTTAAAAACACTGGTTTTACAATTCATAAAACAAATAAGAGAAAAGAAATCTCCTTTCAAAACACGAATCTATTAAACATTCACAGGAAGGAATCTCATAAAAATAATAATATTCTACACTGGAAAGGCGATCACTATCATTTGATTTAGATCAACATATGCAAAGATATATCACTACACAGATTCAAAACTCAAAGGTTTCTCTTTCTCGCAAAATAATATGATCCTTATATATATATATATATATATATCGTATGTGACAAAGACACAATCAATACATCTATAAAACCCTTTTCAATTCTAGATCTTTAAAGTCTAATCACTTCCTTCAGCAAAATAGAACTTTACAAACCAAAAATAAACTAAGAAAAAACTAACAAAATTCTAACCAAAATCTTACCCTTATCCCATCCATCTTAGTCTAATTTATAGATTTTAGAATAGAGGAGGTCTCCCTAAAAACCGAACCTCCTCTAAATCAGGTATGAAACTAATAGAGTATAATTGGGACAAATGTCCCGATGTCTTTTGCATAAACATGAAAGATACATAAAAATAGGGCTTTGATCAACGCGTTATGTTGCTTTCCCATCATCATCTTCTTCTCCACTTTCCTGGTTGTCATGGGTAGTTGAGAGTTCTTGGATTATTGATTGGTTCGGAACCTTCATAGCATTGAGTTTTTCCTTGGTCGCTTCTTTGTTCCATCTGTGCTTCACCATCTTTTCGACATGCTTCGGTAACTGATCATTACCGATAAATATCATAGACTCTATCCAAGCAATGCACATTATATCCTCAAGAGTGAAACTGCCTTTGGCTTTGATTTTCTCCATGTATATCCTGAAATTTTTTATCGTATCCTACATGTTTAGCCCACAAATCCCCAAATGCTAATCATGGTCAGGATTAACCACCTTGTTGTCATTAACTAAACTACAATTGAGGTCTTGGAGTTCAAACACAGAAGCCTTAACATCGAAGATTGCAGATTTGAAGGTGAGCACCTGCCACATCATGGTCTTCTTCAACACGAAGAGTTGACATTCATCTGTTACCAGCTTGATTGAATGTTCTGTCAAAAACTTGGTAGCTCCATATTCTTCTATTTTAGTGAACATAGGCAAGACATTTTCCCATTTGTGTTCCTCTTTCTCCCATGGCAAAACCTGGTTTTGAATCTCCGTAATGAGGCTCTGTATCTCATCACATAATTTCTAGGAGTTCATGACGTACTTTTCTCCTTCATTACTTACTCCTTTAATCCATCTTTCAACAGCCTCTGCAATTCTTTTAGCTCGTTAAACCTGACTCATTAGCCTTTTATTTTTTGGTGAAGTAGGATCAAAATTCTCTCTAGCATGGGATATAGGAAGTGCTCCGAAGCAACTGATGCTATCAATGAATTGAGCAAGGATGCTTATATGCCACTTTAGCTCTCTCTTTTCCCACCCATCTTTCTCTGACTTGGTGAGCATCTTCTTTGTGGATACCTGGAAGAAATGGTTATCTAAATCTCTACTCATGTTTCCCAGCTCCAACTTAGTGACCTCAAAATCTTCTGCACTGACTTCCTTGTCCTCTTCCTTAGGCTTGTATGAAGCAATCTCAGCAACCCACTTTTCGATCCCTTCATCACTATCCAATCGAGCAGTTGTTTTGAACCTTTTTGGCTTCGGGCCCTTCTCTGTGTACTTAACGACCATATCTTGAATTGGAATAGTCACGGGAATGGAACTCCCTTTTGTGTTCACCGAAGTGGTCAGCCACTTAGGGGTTGCACTGGAACTAGTTGCCCCTTCAATCGTTTTGGAGGGTGGTGTCATAGCTACAGTAACCGCATGGGAATCCAAGGCATTAGCAACATCACTATCAAGATCTTCAACCTCAAATATCTAAGCTTCTAGGATCTTATCCTTCACCTCTTTATCCTTAGCTTGATCCATCCTTCTCTGAGTAGCACTTTGTGACCGGGTATGTCTAGGAGTGGAGAAATCTAAAGTTTGATTAGACTTGTGCCTAACCTGAAGTAGCTTTTTATCCTTACCTGCATGAACAGACATACAAGCATCATTAGAAAAATGCTTTCATCAACGCTGAGTAACTTCACTTTTTCTTAGAGAGTTAGACTTGGTGCCTAATTTCACTCCATTCTTCCTTTTAATCCATTATGCAGTTATCTCCACAACCCTTTTTGTTTTCAACTGTATATCATTCTCTTTTTCCTCACTCCAATTGATAGAAGATAGTTCGGTTTCGGCTTGAGCTAAGTATCTAGGTTCAAACAGTTGTAGATAATCTTCTTCAAGCCCATCTATGTCAAGCTTTACCTATAATGAAATGACTTGCTCCAACACCATCCTCATGTTTCCCCTTTTGAACACCTCGAGTTCATCACTGCAATCCTCCTAGAAGTCCTCTAGTTGTGGAATTGGGAGATATGGCGTTAGACCAAGACTTCGGGAGAAACCTTTGTTATCAAAACCTTTCCTTTCATGGTATAGGGGAAAATTGAAATTCTTTAGGTCTGCTCCAATACTCAAAGCATCTGACATTGAACTACAGGATAGCATACCTAACTTAATGGGAAAATGACCCTCCCATTTGTCTCTAGGTTGAGCCTTTTTAATCACAGTAGTCAGCTGCCTACTTACCACTACTAAAACATAACAATCTAAATAAAAATGAGGAAGCTTGAAGGGCTCTTCCTCAAAACCACCTATCCTTATATAGAAGAAGTGAGTAAACTAGATAAAGAAACTACCAAACCTCTTCACAAGTGCTTGTGCATCCTCAGAAATTCTTTTGGTTTTCATATTCCTCAATTCATAGCACAAATCTCCCAGAAAGGCATTGTGTACCCTCCTAAAGTCTTGCAAGGCATTATCCTTTTGCAGCATAGGGTAAAAATCATATACGGGGACCTCTTCCTCAGTGGGTTGTCTAGGTATTCCAACTATCTCCTTAACACATGCCAAGTAGTATATAAGAGACAAAGATGTGAAGAAATATTGCTTAAACTATTTGGCCATACTCAGCTACTCCCTCATTGAATCAACAATCAGCTCTGCCCAATCAAGGTATTGCTTCCCTTCTAATACTAGTTGCACATAGCAATAAATCCATTCGTTGAAACTGTAGGCTTCTACAGAGCCTCTAACTCAGTGCAACAGTAACATGACATCGTGAATGTGAGGCAGCATATGATTCTTATTGGGATTCTTGGGCAATCTGGAACCACCCCTTTGAGGAACCTTCAATCAATATTTTGCTACATTATTTTAGTGTCTGGTTTTGTCTTTGTTGAACTCAGTGATTGACTGGGCGGGAGAAAATTGTGAGAACTGGTAATCAGGTAGCTTGAAAATAGAGGAAATTACTTTGCGGTTAATGGCAAGGAGGGTTTCACCATTGTCTCTCCTGATGGTTTCAGAGGCTGGATCATACCTAGCAATACATTCCCTAACCAATTCTAGGCAAGGGATAGCTGGGGGAAAGGTTGTCGCCTCTATGAGACCACTACACAAAACTTCCACACCAAAAGAACCATCAATTCCCTTGAACACTCTATCTTTTAAAACTTCAAGATCTTCCCCTTTAAGGTCGGTATCACTGACTATGGGCTCTATACATGCAAGACTAAAAATATTCCCGAACAGGTGCAACGTGGACTTCATAATTCATGAATGACTAGCCTTATTTTCTTTTAGCAAACCTTACTACAAGAGAAGAAATGCAGGTAAAAATCACTGGAGAGGACAAGAAATGGACTCACCTTCACAGTTGAGAGCAACTAGATGACTACTAGCAAACAAAACTTCTATCCAAGAAAAATAACACCACAATGATAAGGAACAAATTTTCAGAGAATAAATCCTCTCATACCTTATAGCAGGAGCAATAATATGGACTTATTAAGTGCAATAATTTCAATTTCCAGTTTAAGTGTATTGAGCTTGTGGATTGGACATTGCACACATGCATTGAATGCATGGCGGCATTTTTGAAATAACCACTAGTTCCCGAAATGATTACTTGCTTCGAAACTCCAACAATTGACATCACCCAAGATATGGTTTGCCTTCCTTATACTTGGCAATTAATACACCATCAAATCTTTTAACTCACGGGACCCACCAAATTTGAACACACATGAACATTCTGAATAGACTTCATTGAGGTTCAAGTACTTCAAGGCATACACCGCACCAAAAAGAAAGCTTTTTTGAAAGGATTAACTATGTCATGTGTTGCTGGCCATTTGAACTGTGTTGAACATATTGAACACGTCTGAACCTTTTGAACAAGGTTCAAAGAGTTCAATGCCTAGAGAGATTATATAACACATCACCTGAATGAGACCAATAAGGAACCAATGCAAAACACTTTAAAAGAATGTTATGTAATGCCCCTACCCTAGTCAATCTTCTAAAACCTATTTGACCTTGGTTGACTTCCTATGTGGCATTCTTGAATGATTGATTAACCATGATGTAATGTTATAGATTAGATAATATAAATAATTGTGCATACCTATTATTGTACTTTTGCATCGATGCTTGTGTAAATATAATTGTTCAATAATTCTTGTTATAAATCTCGAGCTAACGCCTTCATTGAATATGTATATATATGTATGCTTGCATGACTCATGGTTGCAAGAGATTGCAGGTACTATACCGCCTAGGTGCGGGGTTCATCTCCATCAGGATTCGCAGGGTTGAGTATACCTCCTTCATCCTTAGAATTTGGATTTGGTGGTCATAAAACTCTTGTCTTGCCTTAGCCATGGTCAGGTGAGCATCATGTGTGGTCCATAGGGTTCCTATGTCATTTGGGTTGCATGTCATGTGATTGGTGGACTTTCTTGGTTTGCATGCCTTGCGTGTGGTAAATGGAGTATTTTATCCTAAGTATTTAATTCAATTTAATGTGTTGATTTATGCATTAGTAATTGAGAAATTTAAAATAGATAGGTTTCTTTTATATGATTAATCGTTAATTTAAAAAGATCGCTTTATTTATGTTATAGCGAATTTAATTTAATGATTAATTTTAAATAATGAATTTAATTAGTTTATGCGTTTTAAAAAATAAATATGTAAATTTATTTGAAATATAATTAAATTAACCTCTTCTGCATTTTGGAAAAGAAAGGTTAGTTTTACTTATTTAAGAAAATCAAATTTTATTTGAAAAAGCAAGTTTTAATTTATAAGTAAATTTGATATAGTGTGAAAGATTGATTTTGGAAATTAATTTAATTTAAATATTTTACCCTTGTCAATATTTCAAAATATAAATGTTGGCTTAATTAATATTGAGAAATTAAAATTAAATAAGAGAGAAGCATTTTAATTAGAAAATCAAGTTAAATTAATTAAATAGTTGAAAAAGAATTATTATTTCTTTTTATTTTAACAGTGTTTAAATTTCAAAATTAGAAATTAGGTCAAAATTGGATCCCATTTAACCTAGGTTGAAAAATTTTATTTTGAGGGATGGAAATTTTTGAAAAAAAAAAAAAAAAGAAAAATATTTTGGAGGAAGAGGTTGGGGGTTTTGGAAAAGAATGGAGTTTTTCTTGAATGGTAGGTTGGGCTCGTCTTCAAAATCTTGCCGGAATGCAATATGAGGTAGGATTCGCATGCATTCTTTTGAGTTTCTTGTGATATTGGGTTTGCCTCTTTAAAAAACAAATGGTTTTTGGTTCTTGAAGATTCTTCTCCAAACCTCCATGATTGTTGTTAAAATATAGGTTTCAGTTTTGAAAATATGGATTGTTCTTGGGTCAAAACTTTCTTAATGGATTTGGTGTTTTAAACCTATTGAGAAAATAATTTCCCATAATGTTGATTTGTAAAATCTGGGAAATATATGGGTCTGTGATAAAAAGAAATGGGGGATTTCGATTGTTTTGGCTTTTCATTATCTTTATTCAAAAAAAATTTTTTTTTTTATCTAAACTGTAAACCAATAAAAAAAATATATACAAAAAAAAATGGAAAAGAAAATATAATTTGGGGGTTTCGGGGGGGAAGCCGAAGCTCAACCCACCCCTCCCCGTATCGCCATCCGCAGCCACTCGGCTCCACAGAGTGGCGGCCGAAGGGGCTGCGACCCATGGCGATCGCAGCAACCCCCAACTCCACTGTGTGGAGGCCGAAGGGGCTACAACCCCCATGGCGGCCGTAGCAACCCCTAGCTCCACTCTGTTTTGCCGCCCTAGGGTTTTGCCGCCCCTCATTTATTTTTATTTAAAATTTTATAAAGATTTTCTTTGGTGTTTTCAGAATAAAAAAACTAATATAAATATATTAAAAGTAATATATTTTATTATTATTAAAATATGATGGAGATTTATATTACTATCAAGTATTAATCATTAATAATGGATTAATATATATATTAAAATATATGCTAATTTAGATAATATCTAATTAGTATATATTATTAATTATATATTAATCATTGGTCCCATTATAGCAATTATTTCCATTGATTTATCAATTGTTGTAATGTTGTTATTTTTTTTATTTTAAGTGGGTAAATACTGGTATTTATATATATACTATTGATTAAATCAAATAGTGAATTTTTTTACATGTATGCAAAGGAACTTTAATTTCGTTGGGAGATGTTTTTTTTCCTTTTCCTTATTTACTTTTAATGTATTCGTTCCTTTTTGTAAAGGGAAATTTTTGTGCTGCTAGAAAGGGGACTAGAGTATTGTAATTAAACCAGCATGTCAATGATGAATATCTAAGGATTAAATAACTTGTTTAGATGCTTAAATCAACATGAGGAAAGATTGTATTTTCTGGTTAATGCTTGTGCATGGTTTAAATTGTTAAATCACTATGTTTAAAGTAGTAGCATGACCTTGACAGGTTTGTTTGGACCCTGTCATCTGGTTGCTTGTGTTTTGGTCATAGTCACTCAAGTCCCTAGTTAGGGTATCGATAGTCAAGAAACCCTTGCAATTGCTTTTGATGTGTTCAGTTGGATCCGCTTCAAAAAGGGATCATTATGTAATTATTGTCTGAGGTGGTTGTGTTAAAGTGGTTGTGTTCGCCTAAAAGGCAGAGATGTAATTGACATGAAACTTATGTAATCTTAACTTAATTAATTGCCAAAGGGGTCTTGCAGTTGAGCAGACCCAGAGATGTAGCCCTCTAGGGGTGAACTCCGAGATCATACATGTGTTATGCGATGCTTTTGTCTCTCATGTTTTATACTTAGAGCTAGCATGTATGGTTGCATTTTGTAAGTGTATAATGGGGATTTAATGGAGTTATTTCATGAATGTATGGATAAAGTCCTCTTGTTAAATGTAGTAATTAGGGTCATAAAAGATTGTTAATATGATTATGGAAAGTATTTTATTAATGTTAATGAAAAGAAATAAGCATGGAAAGAAACTCACTAGGTTAGAACTATTGGATTAACTTGTCATAAAGATTGTAATTTGAATGTAATGAATGGGTAACAAATATTGGATTAATTGCCATAATATCTAAAATGAAAATCTAATGGAAGAACCTCATTTAGTTATTTACCTTTTTATCTTAATAAATGAACATCGTCATATTCGCTTTATTTCACTAAATTGGATGAATTCATTTAGTTATTTTTATTTCAACCTTATTAAATGCACTTCATCATAATAGCTATAATTGATCTAAAGGGGGGAGAACTCATTTAGTTTGTTATATCTTAATCTTAGCAAATGTATTTATTCATATTAACATTATTTTAACTAAAAAGAGTGAACTCATCAAGTTAGTTATATTTTAACCCTAATGGATGATCTTCATTATGTTACTTACATTTTTAATCCTCAATGAATAAATTGCATCATAGTAGTTATATTCTAATTAAAGGGATGAACCCATGTAACTATATTACATCTTCACCTTAATGAATGAACTTCATCTCTTAGCAATATTTTAACTACAATGGATGAACTCAAATGGCTAATTACATTTTAACCCCTATAAATGAACTTCGATATATTAGTTGCATTGTATCTAAAATGGATGGCTCGCCAAGTTAACCATACTTAAACCTTAATGGGTGAATTCTGAAGTTAACTACGTTTTAACTTCATTGGGTAAAATCCCTCTTGTTAGCCGCTTTTGCGACCATAATAGATGAATGCTTCATAAACTCTGTAATGTTAATTCACTGAACAAATTATATCCATGTTCCAAGTAATAACATGTAATCAAGATATCCAGTTTAATTGGATCTAATGTCGTGAGTTGAGTTAGGTGTTAAGCTACGTAATCATGTTGGGAAACTCCTTAGGTTCATTCAGTCTTCCGCTGTGTTATCTAAGCATTAGATAACTCCAATGTATCTTAATGTTATGACTTATTATTAACACTCTTATTATTATTATAGAAAATATATATTTACACTCTGTTTGAGTGTTTTAGCTTAATCCCTTTGGGGTTTCTGGAGGGGCATTACATGTTAGTATGAAAAACCCGCAAGACACCTATGAACCCAAGGAACCTAAATGAACCTAATGAACCCGGTTCAAAATTGTTCAATGTGTTCACAGAGTTTGATCAATTACTAAAACTTGGCATTTTTTATTTAAAGACAATTTACAAATGGACTAAGGCTTGAACCGAGGCATTGCACGAAACACAAGGACTCCGAATAAAATTTTATAGGGTGATTTACTCCTGTTATGAAGGATAAATGACATAGTGACAAATCTTCATTTTTATATATATTTAGAATTTTACATATTTATTAATAGAAATAATTATTTATATTTGTGTATATGAAATTTTGAGCATGCGAAAATAAGTTAAAAAAATATTAACCTATTCTATCCAAAATACAAGCAATACTAATGATAAAACAAGAGTTAACAAAACATGATGAGCACATTAAATTTTTCAATAAATCAACCCTTTTCGCACCATGGTATGACAATTGTGCTCAAAGATGTTGATGTATGAGTGCTCTTACCAATAGCATAAGGTTCCATTTGAAAATTTTCATCAAATGGCTTAGAATGACATCCAATTTATATATTTTTGGCTATAAAATTGAATGGTTAATATTAAAAGAAGATTTTTATAATTCATAATGGTTGAGAGACATGAGAAAATGAGAGGGGGACAAGTGTCCTCATTTGGTTGGAGGATATGGAGGGAGACTAATTGAGAAGACAATCAAGGGTGGAGATTTTCCTTTAAAAGATTTGGGAGATAAGATGTAAGGGATACTTTGGAGTACCCTTGATGGATGGGCAAGTCCTTTGACCCATATGACATGGTATCAAGACCATGTCACATGTATAAAGGCCAATGTCTTAGTTACAAATGATATTTATGTCGAAGGTGTATTACACTCACATATGGATGCAAAAATGTCCATCAATTAAAACTATAAGCATTTAATTTGAAATGTTTGTACACTTAAATGCATGAAAAACAAAAAATCATTTTGTTATTATTTTTTCAATTTTATATTGTTTTCATTACTATATTAGTACGTTAATATTCTTTATATATATATATAAACTATAAAAAAATCTACATTATTTTGAATATATAAAATAATTAAATAGTAGAATATAATAATATATTAGAAATATAATAATATTAATTATAGGGGATTGAAAGTGTCCCTAAATAAAATCCTTTTTTTCTCAAGGATAAGGGTAAGAATGAAAATAAATAAAAATATAATGATATGATAATATAATAATAATAATGTAGTCTTAATAGATTTTTTGCCTTTTTCAAGAGTTTAATAGAAATATAAAAATATAATAATAATAATTAAAAAAAAAAATTTCCTTCTGTAAAGAGTTTAATGGAAATATAAATATATAAGTATATAATAAAAACACTATATATTGAAACATAATAATATACCAAGGTGGCGCATCATCAACCTAGCCTAGGACACAAGACTTGTGAGGGGCGATCTTAGAACCAGAAGCAAGACAAAAGAGATTAAGTCTAGAAAGGGCAAAGTCAAAGTTAGGAGGTGAAAGCTCAAGGAATAGAGCAATATCATCAACAAATTGGGCATTGAGGAGAATATCACTATTGGGAAGGGAGATACCTTTCAAGGGAGGACCGAATTTGGCAAGAATTTTATAGGAGAGATAAAATTTGGGAATAAACTTAATGACTTCAGTTGATTGAGGAAATTCAGCTAGATTCTGGAATCTCAAATGACCCTGCAGCTATAAGAGATGCCTTTGTCAATTTTTATAAGAAACTCTTTGCTTCTGAGCATGGTAGGGAGAATCAAGAATCCCTTGAGAAATGTATTGGTCTCATCCCAAAAAAATTCCCCGAATGAGGCCTTTGCTTTGGAAAACCCTATCTCTCCTAAGGAGATCAAAGATGCCATAATGTCTATGGCTAATGGAAAGTCTCCCGGTCTTGATGGGCTGCCTATGGAGTTTTATAAACAACATGTTGACTGGATTGTGTTGGAACTTGTGGAGCTCTATGAAGATGCCTTCAAAAGAGGCTCCCTTGGACCTAGCATTAATCAAGGTGTCATTAAGTTTCTTCCCAAATCTGGTGACAAAACACAAGTCAGAAACTGGAGACCGATCATACTCCTTAATCTCTCCTCGAAAATTCTTGCCAAATTCATTCCTAGAAGGATTGTAGCTCTTTTGAATTTTTGTATCTTTGTTACTCAAACTGGATTTATTCAAGGCAGATACATTCTTGAAAATTTAAAAACTACCTGGGAAGCCATGCATTGGGGCAAATATAGTGGACAACAGGTGGCTATGGTTTTACTTGATTTTGAAAAGGCTTATGATCGGATAGAATGGCACTTTGTGATTAGCATGCTTAAGGCTTTTGGATTTCCTGACATGTTCTATAAGTGGATACAGCTTTTGTTTATGGACTCCTCTACTATTATTGATGTCAATGGGGAACTTTCTGAGTCCATCTCCTTACAAAGATCTATTCGCTAAGGCTGTCTCATTGCACCCTCCCTCTTTGTCATTGCAGTTGATGCCTTGTTCTATATTTTGACAGATCCTAGCCTTGGTCCTCCACTAAAAGGTATCTCCCTTCCCAATAGTTATATTCTCCTCAACGCCCAATTTGTTGATGATAATGCTCTATTCCTTGAGATTTCACCTCCTAACTTTGACCTTGCCCTTTCTAGACTTAATCTCTTTTGTCTTGCTTCTAGTTCTAAGATCGCCCCTCACAAGTCATGTGTCCTAGGTTGGGTTGATGATGCTCCACCTTGGTTAGTCTCTAGTGGCTAGAAATGGGAAGTCCCTACCAATATTGTTAGATACCTTGGTATCCCTTTTGTTGTTGAGCCCTATATCAGAGATATGTGGAAGTGGATCTATGAAAAAATCAATAAAAAGCATCTCAAATGGCAAACCCATTCCCTATCCTTGGCTGGAAGAAACCAAGTTGTCCAAAAAGTCTTGGCCTCTTACCATATGGTTTTTTCTTCTCCTTGGCTTTTTGCCAATTACCAAAGCAACATGCTGAATAAAATCTTGAGATATTTTCTGTGGTCTAATGGTATTGGGCATAAGAAGATGCATTGTGTTAGTTAAGAATGTTGCTACAAGACCTAAAAAATTAGGGGGCCTTGGCATCAAAAACCTCAAGGCCCATGGGTGGCTATTGCTTCCAAATGGATTTACAAGGCCCTCTTGAGAAATGAGACTTGGAAAGTCCTTATCAAGAATAATATTGCTAGATCTATCATCAAAAAAGGTAAACAATGGAAGGATGTTTCTGTCTACGACATCATTATGGGGGAATTTAAAATGAAGCTTTTTGGCTCTTGTGTGTTTCATTCCTTCTGGAAAGCCTGGAGCATGATTAGATCTTTTATTACTGATAGAGGGGCTGCTGGAGGGTTACCTAGATTTACTGTTGTTGATCGGTCCAGCTGGTGGGGGCTAAAACTTAATGATAAGCCTCTTGCCCTGACTCAGAGTTGCTCTGCTAAACTCTGGTAGGGTAAGGGGCTTAAAGTGATTAATGATCTGCTGGTGGATAGGTAGTTGGGTTCTTCGGGGAGATCAGTTTGAAGTATGACATTCCTTCTGCTCAAAAACGTACCTATACCCTTATTTTGAAGGCCCTAAATGGTGATGATCTTGGTAAGATTATGGACTCTGATTCTTTTCTTTGGGATGCAAAATGGTGTGATGGTGGCAGGTTGAAGGACTCTTCAACCGAGTAGATTTATTCTCTTCTTAAGGAGGATTCTTCTATCTCTATGCGGGTGACCCA
This sequence comes from Cryptomeria japonica, assembly GCF_030272615.1. Taxonomy (NCBI): domain Eukaryota; kingdom Viridiplantae; phylum Streptophyta; class Pinopsida; order Cupressales; family Cupressaceae; genus Cryptomeria; species Cryptomeria japonica. Next base: position 84,968,219 of record NC_081410.1, on the reverse strand, counting down.
GTGTTGGGGTTTTGTTTGACCTTTTTCTAATTGGTATTTCTTTTTTGAGTACTTTTGGAAAGTTTCTAAGGAGGCAAAAACCCTTTTCTTTAAGTGGTTGCTCCTTCTTAAGAAGTTTTTTCTTGGTTTTGTTTTGTCTTCAGTGGGTTTGGAACCTGTTATCTATAGCCTTTGTAATAGGGAGGAGTCTTTTGAGCATCTTTTCTTTGACTGTTTATATGCTTCTAAAATTTGGGTTATTTTCCTTCGGTCTCCCATTCAATGGAATTGTAAACCTGGGTTATCTTGGAGTGAAATTATGGTTCGGTATATTGAGACTTTTGATGTTAACCTTAATAGATTTTGGTCTGTCTTATTTTGTGAAATCTTGTGGGTCATTTGGAAAGATAGAAATAGAGATATTTTTCACAAAGAGAGGAGGAGGCCTACTGAGTTTAATCTCAAACACCCATTTTTTATTATGTCACAGGTATCTCTTGTTTTGCAGATTCCAAAGAGCACGTTTATGAAACTAGTCCATGATGACACCCTTCTTATTTTTGAAGATGAAGTGCAATCTGTTCAGTCTATCCAAAAGTATCAGTCCTTTCTTCGGCCTAGTGAGGTAGATGATCTCAATCAGATGCTTGAAGGGTGCCATGTTGAGAGACTACCCCAGTTTGTTGTTAATGATAGTTCAGGATGGGGTGTTTGGCAAGATATCTCTTTAGCTCCCGTTACTTGTACTTCAGATGGTGCCTCTACAGTTCCCCTTTCAAATTCTCTTGGTCCTAGTGATGTTGAGAATGATGGCTGGGATCTTAACTGGGGTGTCCACTCCCCTGGTGCTATTACTCATAGTACTGCTTTTTCCTCTAATATTGTTATTGTTCCTTATGATGATGTTACTCACTAGGTTGATGTTGCTAGTCCTACTGTGGTTCCTCATGATGGTTGGGGATAACTTGTATATGTTGTTGTCCATGATTCATAGCTATATTTTGTATAATGTTTCTACCTGCCCTTGATACTTTCTCGGTGATGATGTGATGTTTTTTGCTCGTTCTACCCTCTAACAGTTTTTTGCTTCTTGTGGGGGTGCTGTCAATATTTTAGTTGGCCTTGGGCCTAGCTCTGCTTAAATCTGTACCAACTTTATATACTATCTTAATAGAAAAAAACATAATAATATACTCATATGTTAATAATTATTTAATAATACTAATTACAATATCATTATATGATAATGATTTAATAATAACTACAATATAATAATAGAGTAATTTTTAAATTGGAATAATGAGAAAATATGATATCTCTAGGCATACTTTACCTATATTCATCTAAAGATAGATATGATAATTTATAATGGATAATATGATAGAGTTCAATTGATACCATTGAAGAACACCATGGTTGTCGATATCTATAATTTTAAAATAGAAAATACGATATTCAAATTTGGCTTTCCATCTACTATTGTGATAGATAATGGTACATCATTTAAGAAAATAGAAGCAAAGAAATTCTTAGAATAATTTTGAACATAAAATGGAAGATTTTTTCACCATATTATTATTAGGGTTATGGTCAACCTAAGGCCACCAATAAAATAATTAAATAAGTCATACAAAATATGCTTTATAGATATAGTACTACTTGTCATACACAACATATTCTTGCATTATGAATATATTTTACTAGCATACTGTGATGGATGAAAATGGAATTGGATAGGTTAGGGCCTAATCCCACCTTCTTTCATACATTGGAATATGAAAGAGCCTAAGGAATTGATTCACTTTGACTAACTCTTGTGAAAGAGAGTCAAGTAATACTTTTAGGGTTTCTATTCTTTTGTTGATATGAAAGGGAATGAGTTAAATGTGAAAGAATTACAAACTAAACTAGTGGAATGGATGTAAACAAATTAGAACAATGCTAACAATCTGATGCAAAGATGAAACTGAAAAATAAAGTACAAATTTGAAAATGAGAATCTGATGTGCACCTGATACTGAGATCTAATCCTAAATTGAGAGGACAGGAGCATTGGACACTCTGGTCCCAATAACTATATTGAGCTGAAAACTACAAATCTGAAGATTGAGTTGATTTCAATCGTCTGCCAAAATTTACACCTGACTGGGGATGACCAGGGTGCTAGGCACTCCTTTTCTAGAGATCCAGACCCTAATTTTGGAAATGAATCTATGATTGCTAACTGAGACTTCCCAAAAGATTCTAGCACCAACAGAAACGTATACCTATGCCTACAATCTAAAAACTAGTGTGTTTATGGCTATATAAGGTTTTTCTTTAGTCAAACCCCTTGTTTTGGTGATTTCTACCTCCACAAATAGCCAATATAATATTGAAAAGTGTGTGCACCCTAGAATCTCATGTGTTTGTAAGATTCCTATGAGCAAAAATGCAAACTAGAGTTCTACTTTGTGTTTTGAGTAAAAACCCTAAATGAATGTAATGTAAATGCTTCAAACCACAAATCCAATGTAGGCCTAAAGCAATAATGAATGATGTATAGATTTGAAAACTCACATAGAGATATGAAAATAACATGAAACCATACCAAACCCTAATGGAGAGGTACAAGCCAATCAGCAATCAATGATCCCCTTATTATTCTTCAATATCTCATAAGCTTCAATAAATGATGAAAAAGGTTGATGAAGACTTGATGAATGATGAACTTGTTGATTCTAGATTCCATATAAACCTGTACTTTTTGTAGACACCTAAAATTGTCCTGTCTAATTAAATAAATATTTTATTTATTTAATTGATTGATTAATCCTCTTCTAAGCCTTTCCTCATTTAAATAAAAACTTTTATTTATTTAAATTATCCTTTTCCTAAATTAAATAAATATTTAATATATTTAATTGATCCCACTTCCTCTATTAATTAAATAGATGTTTATTTATTTAATTAATTCATTAGTCTTTTCTATCAATGACACATGTCATTCATCTCTTAATTCTTCTCTTACCTACCCTTTCAATCCTAGCCCACCATTTATCTTTACACCTCTTATTCTTATCCCTCCATTTCTTACAGTGTTCACCATATAAGAAGATTCACTCTTCATTTTCAACCCTAATCGTCTAATCAATTCAACTAGATATTCAACATGTCTAATCAATCTGACTAGCTAATCAATTCATCTAAACACTCATATGCAATCAAGCCTTCTTGCGATCAAGCTATCAACCATAATCTGTTCTTTGTTGAGCTCTTGTGCGCACATAAATCTGAGAGCAAATATATCAAACAATATCAATGGAGATAGGAGACAATGGAGATTGAAACCCTACTTGACATGTGAATGGTAATATTTCTTTATTTTGTTGATTTTCATGATCTTAGGTATCTCTATTGGTATTGGTGATTGTTTCATTGTAGGACCTAGATTGTTTGTGGTTGGATCTTTTTTGTTTTATAATAAGTTTATCGTCATCACTTTTTACCGTATACATTTTGGCATGCTCGGTGGGACATGGATTTCTATTAGATCTATGTTTATAGGTTTTTCTAACCCTATATTGTTGTTCTGTAAAACAATTTGGAGAATAACCTAGTGCAACTAGGGTTTTGGAGAGATTTTGATCAGATCTCACAAACAGATTGGAATTTTTGCACCAAATGTTTTTTTCAAGTTGTGGATAGTATCAGGAGTGTTTAATCTAAAATTCTGATTTTTTGGAGGATATTTAAATTTTTTATGAATTTTTAATGATTGTTCATAAAAAAAAAATTTTGGGAGAAAATTTTCGAATTTTTTCAGATTTTCTTACATTTATAGAAAGTTCTCATAATTATCAATGGGGTCTATTTTTTGTGATTTTAATTTATATGCAAATTAATTCATAAAAAATTAGATCTTTGGAAATTAGGGCTTGGTAATAATTTGATCAGATCTCACAAACAGATTGGATTTTTTACATCAAATTGTTTTTGTAGGTTGGGGACAGTATCAGAAGTTCTAAGTCCAAAATTTAGACTTTTTTGGAGCATATTTGAATTATTTATGAATTTGTTATGATTTTTAAAAAAAAAAAATTTGGGAGAAAATTAACGAATTTTTAGGGTTTTCTTACATTTTTGGAAATCTCACAAAATTATAAAGGGTGTCTTATTTTTTTGATTTTAATTTGGGTGTAAAATAATTCATGACAAAATAGATCTTTAAAAATTATGGTTTCACAATTCTTTGATCATATCTCACAAATTGCTTGGAATTTTTGCAGGAATTTTATTTCAGGTTGGAAATTGGTATGAGGAGTTTCCAGTATAAAATTAAGATTTTTTTGATCAATTTGGATGTTTTTATGAATTTTTTATTATTTTTCATAAAAAAATTAATTTTGGGAGTAAATTAGCGATTTTTTTGGATTATCTTACATTTCTGGAAATGTCTTGAACTTATGCAGGTGGTCTGTTATTTATTATTTTAATTTTGACGCAAACAAAATTATGAAAAATCAGATCTTTGGATTTGTCAAAAAAAATGTACTTTCACATTTGGATTTGAATTTCTAAAATTTACCTAATTAGTGTGCTTGCAGGTGGTATTAATCTATCAAAACTATTAATCATTTGTTGTAGGATTAATCTAGGTGTGTGTCTTTTGATATTAGTCTAATTAGGGTCACATCTCTTTTTCATTTGGGGTTAAAGAACTTGTTTGAAGTGTTTGGTGCTCTTTGTACCTTCTATATTTATAACCTTAGAGTTTATAACAAAAGTATCCTATCCCCTCATCTTCCATTGGACCTTGGGAGTAAGAGAAATTTTTAGATTCTTCTATTTAGGTAGGAGGGCCTGCCTCCCAAGTATCTCATAAGGACAAGTGAGAGGGAATGACCCAAGTGGTAACAGGCTAAAGCCAAGCTCTTTTGAACCACTATAAATAAAAGTGTTTGTGACAAAATTTGTAAGCAACAAGTGTTAGCATTATGACTCCCTTAGTGTTCGCTTGACACGTAAAACCTTGTGGAGCATAAGCTCTACAAGACTGGAATGCCTTCCTTAATGGAGCATAACACGATGTTGATTATGGCCACCCAAATGGACGCCCTTACTAAAAATCCCTTGTTTTAGAAGCCAAAAACCTTCTAGTTGTTGGTACTAGAGGTTAGACCTCTGATGTCATCTCACATTCTTATGGCTCTTAGTAGAGATACAAAGTTCACCATGGGGACTGGTGCTTGGCTGCCCCAGAGAAGTGAGTGTCGTGGAGTGGAGCCAATGGGGTCAAGAATCTAAGTATCTGCTTTGAATAAGCGTAGTTGGCAAACTAGGTGAGATCCAACAACTATTGTCCTGGCCAGCCTTAGGATTTGTGTTTGCATGTTTTTATTTCAAATTAGACAAACACACTTTTAGACATTGTGTCTTCATTGTTTGTTGTGTCTTCTTGCCACAAAAGACACTCAACATTGAGATTTGGTCACATTTAATAATTTCACATTTGGACAGAATTGCGAAAAAAAATTTAGAATCGCATTTGTGTTAGCTTAAATCACGTTTGTACAGAACAGTTTTGCATCTTTATTTTAGAACAACATTTTGCAGAACATGGAAAGAGAAAAATGGGCTTAAGTTTTGAGATTTAAAGAGCTTCTAAGTCATTTCCTATAGGGCTTCATCATTTTTAGTCAACCAGTATTGGTCATATATTTATCCATCATTTCCCTTCATTTACAATACCTCATACACATTTTCTAAAATAGAGTCAAAAGGTTGCTTTGTTGTCCTCATCATATCTTGCAAACTTACTACAGCATATCACTAAGTGGTTCTTGCATCAGATCTATCATCTTAGGATCTCATTTGGTCATCTTTGGTCTAGGTCAACTTACCTCATCAAGAGATCTATCATCTCTTTAGAAGCCACACCTTTCTTTAGATCATGCATATCTTGAACCTACACTTTCAAGGACATTATAAGACAACCATAATTTTTTGTCATCTCATATCATTTCTTATTATTCTATAGTCTTCACATTTTCTTCCATTCCTCATTCAAGGTCAAGTTCATGGTTGAAACCCATTCCCAAAGGTCTAGAAGAGAAGTCTAAGAAGATCTAAGATCTCTCAACATGAGTACCTATGAGTTTGATGGAGACAAATTTTACAATCCTTTTGACAATCACAATTATATACCAGACAATGACAATGAGAACACCAATAATAATGAAAATGTATCTATCACTTCCGTAGACATTGAAGAGAACATCATAGATCAAAGGTTCAATAGACTAGTTGAAGAAATCATGAGAAGAGATAGATAATACTTCTTTCAAGTCATGGCACAAAGTGGAATGAAACTACCTCATGATTTTGATGTGTCACAAAGTATAGAAGAGGACCCCAATAAAGTAAATCAAATAAATGAAAATCCTTGAGGACATAATGGTGGTAATAGGAGAGAGTGTTTCGTGTTAGAGTCACCTTCATCTTTCTTTCAAAAACCAGAAGTTTCCAATACCTATGCTCATGCTAATTTTACAAGGAGCTCTCATGAACAATCTCACCGTCATCCTTTCCCATGCAGAAGAACTACCACTACACATGCTCATGATGATACCTAATATCATACCAATGCATAGAATTACACCCAAGCAAACATTCAAAATCATGACACGAGGAGACCTCGTGTCATATTTGGGGGCAATACTCAAGATCACTCTTATGATACCTCCTATCCTCATGGTCATGACATGTATTGACCTAGACCCAGTTCTCCTCACTACAATGTCATACCAAGTGGTCCATATGCAAGCTATAAATATGTTCCTCCACCATATGAACACATTTATGATCAATGCCATCTATACATGCATTACATCCCTCCTCCTCTACCTAGTGGCTCAGGCATGAGAATAGCTCAAAGAGAAAAGAAACGACCCGAGAATGACTTGCAACAACAAATCAATAATTTTCAAAAGAAAATGGAAGACATGAATACACCAAAGCAACAATACACAATGAAAGATAAATGTCCTTACGCATTTTATATAAGCATTCCAATGCCTCCATTTCCTTCATATTTTGTGACACCAAAGTTGGAAAAATATAGAGGCAAAGGGGATCCTATGGCACACATAAGAGAATTTTTCACAACTTGCATTGAGGTAGAAGGAGAAGAAACATACTTGATGAGATTGTTTCGACAAAGTTTAGGTAGACAAGCTATGAAATGGTCCTCCCAACTTCCACCTGGAATCAAATCATGGGGTGATCTAGGAGAGGCTTTCATACAACACTTCTCATATAACATCAAAATAGATGTGTCAGTAACTACCTTGTGCAATACTATGCTGAAAAATTGGGAATCTTTTGCTTCATTTTTACAACGATGGAAAGGTCTCGATAGTTGATGCTCTTGTGATATCCCACAAAAACAAATGGTAAAAATTTTCACTCAGAAATTCAACAAAGATATTGGATATGAGATAAGAAAATCCTGTTTGTCTACCTTCAAAGAGGTCATTGGAAAAGGATTGGCAATAAAGAAAGTTCTTATTGAACAAGGTGTTATAAAGCTATTCAAAGAAAACAAAGAAGAATCAAATGATAAAGACAAACCCCACTTTTGGAACAAAAATAAGAACACAATCAATGATGGGGTAGTATATGCAAATGTTGTAAAACCAAAAGTAACTTTCCCTGGTGCAAGTTCATCCAATATAAGCAATCAAGTGAACACTCAAATACCAACAAAACCTTGAAGAAAATAGACTCTATTGGGAGAGCCACTTGAGACAGAATTCAAAAATTTGGTTACAAACAAGTTTATAACACTACCAGATAATCCACCTTATGAACCAAAAGTAAAACTGCATGGTGGAATGATGATGAGTATTGTGAGTATCACAAGAGCAAAGGATACACAATTGGTAATTGTCACAGATTGAAGGATGTTATACAATATCTTATTGGCAAGGGTGATATAGAAGTCGATGGTCATACCTCCAATGATGAACATGCGATGTTTAAGGAGACATTACCTAAACATGATAAAGGAAAAGCCAAAACAAATGATCAAGCCAACTATGCTAAGATATCCTATGATTATGAATCAACCATTAACCATGTTTTAGTGGATAAATATGTTTCTACCATTATCATAAAGGACAAAACTCCCAAAGGTTCTACCCAAAGGAATAAGGTTGACTTAAAAGGCATTGGACCATCTTCTTCATCCTCTAAAAATGAAACCTTTGAATGTAATGTCACAACCCATCGAGGGAAAGTTACCTTGCAAGGTATTCCATCCAAGACCACAACTTCATCATCTACCAAGAATGAGTATGACCTTATAGATCAATTAGGGAGGACACCCGCCCTCATTTCCATCCTTGAGCTTTTTCATATATCCCCTTCACATAAGGCCAGTCTTGACAAAGCATTGAGAAAGACCTCTATACCCACTGATCTGAACATGGACCAGTTTCAAGCCATGGTAGGATACATTTCCACTCCACATTGTCTTACATTCACAAAAGGCAATGATGCCTCCATATGCCAACCACACAATGCACCCCTTTACATTGAAGCCTTTCTCCACAAAAACCATATCAAATGAGTATTGATAGATGGAGAAGTAGGTCTAAATATTTATACATTGAACACCATTAAATAATTGGGATATTCTGAACAAACTATGAATTCAAAGAATAAGATCACCATAAAAGCATATGATGACAAAGAACGCTCATCCAAGGTAACAATCACTTTACCTTTGAGAATTGGGCCAATCATGAGGGATGCGATTTGTCAAGTCCTTTATTTAGATCTCACAAATAACATACTTTTGGGATGTTTATAGATTCATGATATGAGAGAAGTACCATCAATGTATCAAATTTCCTTACAATGGAGTTGAAGTAACAATAAAAGGTTATCCAAATCTATTCATATATTGTAATAACCTATGACCAAGATCAAAAATAATAATTCCAATTAATAGAGAAGCAACTCCATCATTAGCATATGTGGATCTAGAATCCTTAAAAGCTTCTACATCAAAGCAAGGAGTACTCAAAAAAAAATTAAGGTTAAAGACATGAGATGTGGTGAGTATATATTTCATGTTGATCTGTTAGGTCTCGGAGGCAACTGAGAGGGGGGTGAATCAGTTGTCTATTAATTTCAAACCAAAACTAACTTAACCAAACTTAGTGCATAATACCGGTAAACCAAACTTTAATGCTGGTAGACAATTTAGCAGTTAATAACAGTATCGGTAAAGTTTAATGCATGAAACAGAAAGACAAATAACATCCAGAACACATAACATAGTTATTTGTATGTGGAAACCCTGTAAGGGGAAAAACCACAGTGGTAAACCTTACCCACAATTAGATGATACTACTGTAGAGAGTATGTGTGTATAAATGGGGTTTGCACATGTAGAAAGGCCAACTACCTAGAGCTCACTGCTCAATCACAAAATGGGAGTCGCATTGACTACAATTGGATGGTTAAATCCAATGATAATGTATTGCTCAAAATAACTTCTTCATATGCTGGATTCAGTACCAGTTAAGCTCTGATTGTCTTCTTCAAAAGCATCCTTGAATATTCAAATGATGTCTGTGTGTATAGCTCTTCTTATATTCCCATATACCTTATTACAATCCTTTTCACACTCCTCTACTTCTTCTTAATCTCACAAATGAGATCTTACATATATACCAAAACCTAAGACCAAATGTGTAGGTCAGCTTGCTAAGAAATTACAATAGAATAAACGAAACAATATGTGATGCATGATGTTGGCTCAATGCATTTACAACAATAATAAATCATCTCCATAACGTGTCGTGCTGATCTGGAATAGATAATGCTTGTCGGTCCATAACCTAGACCTATTTGCCGATAACAACAAATATGCAAACCTGATTAGATCAATGACCAAATCACCAAAACCAAGTGTCCAAACAATGTCTTCGACATAACCAAGTAATAACCAAATGATAACAGACCATCCTTAGCATTGGTGAACAATATAACTTGCCGATGAACTAGATACCGATGACTATGCATAAGTCACTGAACATGTTGGTGAACATAACCAAAGATCTCCAAGTGTTCTCAAGTGTTTGACAAGTGTTGACATCAATGAAAAAACCAATGCAACACATCCATAATATCAACAATCTCCCCCTTTGGCATTGATGGCAACATAAGATGGAAAAACCATCTAAGTGCCAAAGAAGAAATGCCAAAAATAAAAAACCAACAATCTCCTAAAGAGATCATTAAATACAGATACAGAGAGTAACAATCTCTCCCCAAAAGATAATGTGTTTTTCCATAGATATCTCTCCCCCTTTGACATCAAATGCCAAAGCAATACATAACCAAATACAATCAGTTCATAGAACTTGTTACAAATACCAATTGTTATAACCACATTTATTCAATCTACTCCCCTTGAGAAGTATCTCTCCTTCATCAAATCTAAAAAAAAGATTTCTCTGTTAATTCTATTGGTCTAAAGCCATGCTCCAACTATCTAAGTATCTACTGGTGAGGGTGTAACTCCAAGCTGCTCTCTTAGATATTCAAAAGTTTCCTTAGGCAAAGGCTTAGTAAAAATATCTACAATCTGCTCTTTAGTATTCACATAAGCCAATTTCACTTCTTTTGCTTCAACATTCTCTTTTAGAAAATTGAATTTGATAGAAACATTTTTAGTTTTTGAGTGAAATACCAGATTCTTAGATATATCAATTGCTGCCATATTATCACAGTAAATTATTATAGGTTTTTTGCATTTTACCTTTATGTCCTTCAACATTTTCTTAATCCATAATACCTGTGTACAATTAGTTGTCATTGCAACATATTTGATTCTATTGTTGACAAGGATGTACAACTTTGTTTCTTGCTCAACCATGAAATTAGTCTGTTGCCAAGAAAAAATGCTCCGTTGATGGTGCTTTTTCTGTCATCTACATCTCCTACCCAATTTGCATCTGTGAATGCAGATAAATCAAAAATTTTATCTTTAGGATACCATAAATCAAGATTTTTTGTGCCTTATAGATAACGGAAAATCATTTTTACTGTTGATTCATGATTTTACTTAGGATTACTCTAAAATCTTGAAACAATACATACTACATTCATAATATCAAGTCTTGTTTGTGTCAAATACAGTAAACCTCCTATCATAGACTTGTATCTTGTTGGATTAACAGGTGTTGTTTTATCCTTCAATGATAGTTTATCAGTTGTAGTCATAGGTGTACTTACCGGTTTAGAGTTTTCAATGCCAAATTTCTTAAGTAATTCCTTCAAGTACTTTGATTGATTTATGAATATACCTTTATCAGTTTGTGAAATTTGCAATCCTAAAAATAATTTTATCTCCCCAATCATAGACATTTCAAATTCTTCCTACATCTTATTAGAAAAGTCTTTACACAATCCATCTTCTCCTCCAAACATTATATCATCAACAAAAACTTCAATAACCAAGACGTCATTATTAGTCACTTTTTAATATAAGTTGCTATCAGCATTACCTTTAGTGTAACCAAGCTTCAAAAGATATTTGTACAATCTAGCATACCAAGCTCTAGGAGCTTGCTTCAATTCATATAAATCTTTCCTTAGCCTACAAACCATATCTTTGTCATTTGTCAAAGAAAATCCATCAGGTTGTTCAATGTAAACTTCCTCTTCAAGATCTCCATTCAGAAATGCACATTTAACATCCATTTGATATACTTTATAGTTCTTGTGTGCTGCAAAAGCCAAGCATAATCTGACTGCCTCAATTCTAGCTACCAGTGCAAAGGTTTCATTGTAATCAATTCCTTCTTTCTGTGAATATCCTTTACACACTAATCATGATTTGTTTCTGATTACCTTACCATCTTCATTAAGTTTATTTCTGAATACCCATTTAGTTCCAATTGCATTTTTGTTTTTAGGCCGAGGAACCAATGTCCATGTGTTATTCTTTTCAGTTTGTTCCAATTCATCTTCCACAGCCTTAGTCCAATGTTTATCTTCACATGCCTCATTAATAGTTGTTAGTTCAATTTGAGAAATTAGACACACCTCTTCATTTGCCAATCTTCCTCTAGTCATAACTCCTTGATACTTATTCCCAATTATCTGACTTTCAGAGTGATTCAATCTCATATACCTGGGTGTGCTCACTTGCTAATGTTCTTCAGTCACTATGGAATTCTTAGATGATGTCAGTTTGACTGGATCAACATTTTGTACCGGTATACTTATAGTAGATTCATTTGTGATTATCTCAACTATCGGTTCAGAGTCTATAGACCTTCTAAAATGTTCATCAATCTTCACATTTGCACTTTCAATGATTTTCTACAATCTCTTATTAAAACATCTATATGCCTTGCTCTTAGATGAATAACCAAGAAATATTCCTTCATCACTTGTAGGATCAAATTTGCCAGTATAATCATCTCTCCTAATATAACATTTGCTTCCAAATATTCTGAAATATTTAAGAGTAGGAGTATTACCAAACCATAGTTCATGAGGGGTCTTACCAATTTCACCTTTGATGTGAACTTTGTTGAATGTATAAACAGTTATATTGACTGCTTCACTCCAATACACATGAGGTAGGTTTGCTTGTGATATCATGTTTCTAGCTGCATCCAAAATAGTTCTATTTTTTCTTTCCACAACTCCATTTTGTTGGGGTGTCCGAGGTGGTGATAATTGTTTTCTGATTCCATTCACTTCACAAAATATATTAAATTCGTTAGATGTGAGTTCACCTCCTTGATCTGATCTCAAACATTTGATTTTCTTACCGATATCATTTTCTACCATCACCTTGAATAGTTTGAATTTCCCAAATGCTTCTGATTTCTCCCTGAGAAAAGTAACCCAACAAATTCTAGAAAAATCATCAATAATTAGCATAAAATATCTATCTCCTTGGAAACTTGTAGTTCTTGCTGGACCACATAAATCAGTATGAATTAAGTCAAGAACATTA